>NW_026440632.1:0-12858 GCF_025698485.1 Gossypium arboreum
GTTAAGTCCGAAGGCATTTGTGCGAGTTACTATAAAGGGCTATGTCCAAACATTTGAGCAGTAGCTATATCGGTTAAACTCAAGGCGTGAAGAATGATTGAACTTCTGTAAAATTTAGGTTAATCCTTGGAAATCCCAACAATAGGTATGTTTGTATGTGCTTTGAATTAGTTGAGCTCTTACAAATAAGTATTACTTTCGTTGATAAATGAGCTACCGGCCTTTAGCTAAGTTGATCTTTGTGTATGAATATAAGGGTTGGTAATGTGAAGAAGTATGATATTGAGAATTTGTGCATATGAAATTATCTTTTAGCCACATGAATGCTATACTTTGGTTGTGTTTAAATTCATGGCTCAAACTTACTAAGCATTAAATGCTTACTCCGTTTTCTTTGATTTTTTGTTTTATAGATTTTGGTTCTTACTATCGGACGGGATTTTGAAGTCGAAGTCTCCCACCTATCAAAGCTCCTTTTGGTATACTTTTGGTTGAACTTTGAAATGGCATGTATAGGACTACCCTTTTGTTGTAGGTCATGTACCTTTTGGTTTTGTGTAAATTTGGATAGCCATAAAACTTAAATATACTTTGGGCATGGTATTATAATCATTGTATGTTATTCATTAAGAGGTATGGAAATGTTTGGAAACGATTAGCCATTGGGATGGTTAATCATGATCATATTTTTTATTTATGTTAAAGGGCTAGTTGAATCATGGAAACTATGAAATAGGTAAAGCCTACCTTAAAGGCAGAGACTTTGCGTGCGTGGATGTGAAAAATCACTAAAAATAGTAGGAATGGAATTAAATAGTGAATAAATTATGTAAACGAACCTTGACGAGTCTATTTTCATAGGGAAGTGAAACAATCATATGAACAGTATGCTAAGAGATATTTAAGTTTTTCATGAGCAGGCCAAACGGTTTCTAGAGTCCTGTTCCGACTTTAGAAATTCATTATAAATTTACCAGAGTTAATTAGAAGTCATGCCAATATGTCGATTCCTTTTCGAGTCTAGTTTCTTAGAAACAAACGACATCGATATTGAAGCCCGTACAAGGGAGATATCTAAATCAATGCGGGAAGGTCGGGTTAGCCGGGTCTTACCGGACATAATCTCCCACGTAGTCATGGGTCTTACCGGACATAATCTCCAAGTTTCATGTACATTTAATCTCATGTTACAACATTCACATTAGCCATTGGCTTTACCACATATTCATATCTCATACATATTTCACATTGCCATTGGTTTAACGAAACATATCTCATATATATTTCACATTAGCCATTGGCTTTACCAATAATATCACACATATATTTCCATTAGCCATTCTTTACCACATATAATATCTCATATATATTTCACATTAGCCATTGGCTTTACCACATATACATATCTCATACATATTTCACATTAGCCATTGACTTTACATATACATATCTCATACATATTTCCATTCGGCTTTACCACATATACATATCTCATATATATTTCCATTAATTCTTTACCACATATCAACCATATATTTCACATTAGCCATTGGCTTTACCACAATAATATCTCTCATATTTCACATTGCCATTGGCTTTTCCACATCTACATATCCACATATATTTCCTTAGCCATTGGCTTTACCACATATAGATATCTTATATATATTTCACATTGCCATTACTTTACCCTATAGATATCTTATATATATTTCATTAGCCATTAACCACATATACATATCTCAATATATTTCCATTAGCCATTAAAACCCATATACATATCTCATACATATTTCACATTACCATTCGGGTACCCATATACCTATCACATATATTTCACATTAGCCATTGTTTACCATATACATATCTCATATATATTTCCATTAGCCATTAAACTTTACCCATATACATATCTCATACATATTTCACATTAGCCATTGGCTTTACCCATATACATATCTCATACATATTTCACATTGCCATTGGTTTTACCCATATACATATCTCATATATATTTCCATTAGCCATTGCTTTACCACATATACATATCCACATATATTTCACATTAGCCATTGGCTTTAACAATACATATTCATATATATTTCACATTAGCCATTGCTTTACCACATATACATATCTCATACATATTTCACATTAGCCATTTTTACCATATACATATCTCATACATATTTCACATTAAGCCATTCTTTTACCCAATACATATCTCATATATATTTCACATTAGTTGGCTTTACCACATATACATACCACACATATATTTCACATTAGCCATTCCTTTACCACATAACATATCTCATACATATTTCACATTAGCCATTCGGCTTTACCACATATACATATCTTTATATATTTCATTAGCCATTGCTTTACCACATATCATATTCTCATATTTCACATTAATTATTTACCCATTACATATCCACATATATTTCATTAATTCCCACCATATAGATATCTTATATATATTTCCATTAGCCATTCCTTTACCAATAGATATCTTATATATATTTCCATTAATTGGCTTTACCACATATACATATCTCATATATATTTCCATTAGCCATTTTTACCAATAATATCTCATACATATTTCACATTGCCATTGGGTACCACATATACCTATCCACATATTTTCTTAATTCCCTTTACCCATATACATATCTCATATATATTTCACATTACCCATTCTTTACCCAATACATATCTCATACATATTTCACATTAATTGGCTTTACCATATACATATCTCATACATATTTCATATTGCCATTCACTTTACCACCTTTACATATCTCATATATACTTCCATTAGCCATTCCTTTACCAATACATATCCACATATATTTCACATTAGCCATTGCTTTACCACAATACACATATAGATATCTTATATATATTTACATTAGCCATTCGGCTTACCACATATACATATCTCATATATATTTCACATTAGCCATTACTTTACCACATATACATATCTCATACATATTTCACATTAGCCATTAACGACCACATATACCTATCACACATATATTTCACATTAGCCATTGGCTTTACCACATATACATATCTCATATATATTTCACATTAGCCATTGGCTTTACCACTATACATATCTCATACATATTTCACATTAGCCATTGCTTACCACATACATATCTCATACATATTTCACATTCGCCATTGCTTTACCACATATACATATCTCATATATATTTCACATTAGCCATCTGGCTTACCACATATACATATCACACATATATTTCACATTAGCCATTCGGCTTTACCACAATACATATCTCATACATATTTCACATTAGCCATTCGGCTTTACCACATATACATATCGATATATATTTCACATTAGCCATTCCTTTACCACAATACATATCTCATACATATTTCACATTGCCATTAACCTTTACCACATATACATATCTCATACATATTTCACATTGCCATTCGGCCGACCACTATACCTATCACACATATATTTCACATTAGCCATTGCTTTACCACATATACATATCTCTATATATTTCACATTAGCCATTCTGGCTTTACCACAATAATATCTCATACATATTTCACATTAGCCATTCCTTACCACATATACATATCTCATACATATTTCACATTCGCCATTCAGCTTTACCACATATACATATCTCATATATACTTCACATTAGCCTTACACACATATACATATCACACATATATTTCACATTAGCCATTAAACTTTACCACCAATACATATCTCATACATATTTCACATTAGCCATTCGGCTTTACCACATATACATATCTTATATATATTTCACATTAGCCATTGCTTTACCACATATACATATCTCATACATATTTCACATTGCCATTCACTTACCACATCTACATATCACACATATATTTCACATTAGCCATTTGGCTTTACCACATATACATATCTTATATATATTTCACATTAGCCATTGGATTTACCACATATAGATATCTTATATATATTTCACATTAGCCATTCGGCTTTACCACATATACATATCTCATATATTTCACATTAGCCATTCTTTTACCACATATACATATCTCATACATATTTCACATTTGCCATTACGACCACATATACCTATCACACATATATTTCACATTAGCCATTCTTTACCACAATACATATCTCATATATATTTCACATTAGCCATTGCTTTACCACATATACATATCTCATACATATTTCACATTAGCCATTCGACTTTGCCACATATACATATCTCATACATATTTCACATTACCATTTTTTTACCACATATACATATCTCATATATTTTCACATTAGCCATTGGCACCACATATACATATCACACATATATTTCACATTAGCCATTGTTTACCACATATACATATCTCATACATATTTCACATTAGCCATTGCTTTACCACATATCATATCTTATATATATTTCACATTAGCCATTCGCTTTACCACAATACATATCTCATACATATTTCACATTAGCCATTCACTTTACCACATATACATATCTTATATATATTTCACATTCGCCATTCGGCTTTACCACATATACATATCTCATACATATTTCACATTGCCATTCGGCTTTACCACAATAGATATCACACATATATTTACATTAGCCATTCACTTTACCACATATAGATATCTTATATATATTTCACATTAGCCATTAGCTTTACCACATATACATATCTCATACATATTTCACATTGCCATTCGGCCGCACCACAATACCTATCACACATATTTTCACATTAGCTCGCTTTACCACATATACATATCTCATATATATTTCACATTACCCATTCACTTTACCACATAACATATCTCATACATATTCACATTAGCCATTCACTTTACCACATAACATATCTCATACATATTTCACATTGCCATTCACTTTACCACATAACATATCTCATATATACTTCACATTAGCCATTAATTTACCACAATACATATCACAATATATTTCACATTAGCCATTGGCTTACCACATATACATATCTCATACATATTTCACATTAGCCATTCGGCTTTACCACATATACATATCTTATATATATTTCACATTAGCCATTGGCTTTACCACATATACATATCTCATACATATTTCACATTCTCCATTCTTTACCACATCCACATATCACACATATATTTCACATTAGCCATTTGGCTTACCACATATACATATCTTATATATATTTCACATTAGCCATTGGATTTACCACATATAGATATCTTATATATATTTCACATTAGCCATTCGGCTTTACCACATATACATATCTCATATATTTTCACATTAGCCATTCTGCTTTACCACATATACATATCTCATACATATTTCACATTCGCCATTCGGCCACCACATATACCTATCACACATATATTTCACATTAGCCATTCCTTTACCATATATACATATCTCATATATATTTCACATTAGCCATTAACTTTACCACATATACATATCTCATACATATTTCACATTAGCCATTCGGCTTTACCACATATACATATCTCATACATATTTCACATTGCCATTCGGCTTTACCACATATAATATCTCATATATATTTCACATTAGCCATTACTTTACCACTATACATATCACACTATATTTCACATTAGCCATTCGGCTTTACCACATATACATATCTCATACATATTTCACATTAGCATTAACTTTCACACATATACATATCCGATATATATTTCACATTAGCCATTAGCTTTACCCATATACATATCTCATACATATTTCACATTAGCCATTCTTTACCACATATACATATCTCATACATATTTCACATTGCCATTCGACCACATATACCTATCACATATATTTCACATTAGCCATTACTTTACCACATACATATCTCATATATATTTCAATTAGCCATTAGCTTTACCACATATACATATCTCATACATATTTCACATTAGCCATTAACTTACCATATACATATCTCATACATATTTCACTTACCATTGGCTTTACCACATATACATATCTCATATATCTTCACATTAGCCATTCGCTTTACCACATATACATATCACACATATATTTCACATTAGCCATTCTTTACCACATATACATATCTTATATATATTTCACATTAGCCATTGCTTTACCACATATACATATCTCATACATATTTCACATTGCCATTAACTTTACCACATCTACATATCACACATATATTTCACATTAGCCATTCGGCTTTACCACATAATATCTTATATATATTTCACATTAGCCATTGGATTTACCAATATAGATATCTTATATATATTTCACATTAGCCATTCTTTACCACATATACATATCTCATATATATTTCACATTAGCCATTTTTACCACATATACATATCTCATACATATTTCACATTGCCATTGGAACCACATATACCTATCACACATATATTTCACATTAGCCATTCCTTTTACCACATATACATATCTCATATATTTTCCATTAGCCATTCGGCTTTACCACATATACATATCTCATACATATTTCACATTAGCCATTCGGCTTTGCCACATATACATATCTCATACATATTTCACATTGCCATTCGGCTTTACCACATATACATATCTCATATATATTTCACATTAGCCATCTGCTTTACCACATATACATATCACACATATATTTCACATTAGCCATTGCTTTACCACATATACATATCTCATACATATTTCACATTAGCCATTCGGCTTTACCACATATACATATCTTATATATATTTCACATTAGCCATTTGCTTTACCACATATACATATCTCATACATATTTCACATTCGCCATTCACTTTCCACATCTACATATCACACATATATTTCACATTAGCCATTGCTTTACCACATATAGATATCTTATATATATTTCACGTTAGCCATTCCTTACCACATATACATATCTCATATATATTTCACATTAGCCATTCGGCTTTACTGATGCCCAAAATTGACCCTTGTTTGGAAAGTGGTTTGGGACCACGACCGAGTCTTATAAATAATTAATTGTTATATTCTATGTTTATGATGTTAATAAATGCATGTATGAAAGTTTCATGCATTAATTTGATCATTTCTATGTGAATTTATTAAAATGGACTTATATGAAACATTGTAGAAATGTGATAGGTTAATCTATGAGGACCTATTAAAGCATGTAGTGAAAATAGTGGTTTTGCATGTCAAATACTCCTTTTCTTATGCATAGTCGGCCATGATGGAGCATATATTACAATATGTGGTAAATTTCCATGAAGTGGTCATTATTTTATGTAAAAGAAAGGAAATAATAAAAGAAATAGAAAAGAAAAAAAGGTGTGTGGATGCCTTTCCATTTGCCGTGAATTGAACAAGAAAAACAAAAAAATGCTCATCCTTCCTCAAATTTCTTTCAATTGCGTGAGTGAGAGAGGGGGGTTTGGAGAAGCTTGGCCATACTTGCAACTAGAGTGAGGTATGTTTGATGTCATTCTTTAAGATTCATGCATGTTTTAGTTGTTAGTTTGAAACCTACCTAGCCCATGGCTTAGATTTCTTTGCTATTTGATGGAGATGAAGTTCGGCCATGGAGGTTGTCTTTTTTGGTTGGTTGTTTAAATGTTGTTGTGATGAAGCATGAAGAGAAGTGAGATGAATGTTTAATAAAAGGAGATTTTTAGATCCTTGAGTTCTTGTTGTTATGTGTATGTGCATGAGTATTCGCCATGCTATAGAATCTATGTGCAAATGATAAATGCTTGGTACATTGGCTACATGGGATAATGAAAGTTGTATTAAGTTAAGGTGCATACTTTAATCTAAGTGTTGAGAAGTATTGCTAAGATAGCTAAAAGGTGGGTGTTGCCGATTTTAGATTTAGATTATGAGAGTGGTTATAATGGGCATTAAGATGGTAATCTTAAGAAATGATAAGTAGATGATATAATTGAAGGGTGAAGTGGCTAATAGGGACTTTTAATGAAATTATGTCAAGGAATGTATCATGAAATAAATAAAAAATGCTAAATTGTGCTTGTATGTGTGTTCGCCAAGGAAGTGTGATATGAAGCTTTGATAGGTTTGAAAGATGAATGACCGAATGAGCTATAGGTCATGTATGGGTTAATTTTATGCATATGTGTGTGTGGTTATAGTTAATGGCATTCGGCATTGTTTAACTAAAATTAGAAATGAATCTTAAAAGTTAAATAGGTTGCCCTAGTGGTGAATGTGTTAAAAACTAATGCATGGACAAATGATACGAATGAATTGATTTCGAAATGTGTATGGTTGCCGATGTATGTGTTAGATTGAGAAGTAAATTTGTTTGATTTAGCTCAAGAGCAAAGGGAACTAGATTGGATAAAGGAAAGGAGAAAGCAAACGAAGCCGATTTGGAACCGTTCTACCCCAAACAAGGTAAGTCATTAAACGATTTGATATTGCTTAAATGATTGTAAAATTTATGCAATTGTGTTTAATGGGATGATATATATATATATATATATATATATATATATATAAATGAAAATGTATGTATGGAGTGATGACATTTGTTGAATGTAAAAGAAATAGTGAAATGTGTAGAAAGTTTGCTTCGGCACTAAGTGCGGGAACACTGTGTACGGTGGAGATCGGCACTAAGTGTGCGTCTGGAAATATATGGCACTAAGTGCGTTGAAATATAAGGCACTAAGTGTGCATGCTGGAAAAATATGACACTATGTGTGCAAGCTGGAAAAATCTGACTGGGTGTGGAAGCTGGAGGGTATGGCCTGGTTGGGGCTTAAATTACGTGGCACTAAGTGTGCGAATCGAGTAGTAAGCACGTGTGGTGCTCTATATATATGGAGGGTGTGTCTCCATTGAATTGAGTATGGACAGCGGATAGGGTAAGTACCTCGAGCTCATGACGAATAGAGAATACGATCATGCTTGGGGTTGAACTTGATAAGCCTTAAATCTATGTGATGATTGAAATTGTATGGTTGTTCGGAAAATGAGTTAATGTGTAAAATGCTTCAATTATCTTGTTGTGTAAAATATGAAATGTGGATGTATGATTTTACGAGATTGGACCGAAAGGTCCGAGGTATTAAGGTATAGATTCGATATGGATGAGTACCTAGCCTCGTTGTTGTACATGTTGTAGTAACTTTATCGTGGATTGATGAATGCTTATGACTTGAGTTGTAAACTCACTCGGTGTTTTCTTGTCACCCATTTTAGGTCTCTCGGACTCGTATTGTTTGTGATGGGACCGTGCTGAAGTCATCACAACGGCTGAAATCTTGTGGTATTGTTTTTGTTGTTGAAGAACATTTGGCATGTATAGGCTATTATATTTTGTCGAATTGTGGGTTGTAAACTTTAAGCCATGTGAAAATGGCCTATGTGGTCGCCGAGTGGGATGCTAGAACCTATAGCCACGAGTCTTAGAAACTCTAATTTTGATAAGGTGGCCATAATTTGTGTCATGTATGATGGATGATTAAGGCCAAGGAAAGATTCATGAAATTGGCATAGTCTACTGCAGTAACTGTTGCGGCAGCAGCAGTGAGATGAGATTGAAAAATCACTAAAAATAGTAGAAGTAGAATTAAATAGTGAGTAAACTATGAAATTGAACCTTGATGAATCTATTTTATATGGACGAAACGAAACGACCATATGAGCAGTATACTGAGAAATATTAAAGTTCTCGTGAGACAGGGCCAGAACGGTTTCTGGGTCCCCTGTCGCGACTTTGAAAATTTGCCATAAATTATCCAGAAAGAATTAGAGTCATGCCTTATATGTACAGATTCCATTTTGAGTCTAGTTTCATTAGAAACAAACGGCACCAGTATTAAAGCTCTGTACAGAGAGATATCCAAGTTGTAACGCACGAAGGTCAGAGCAGTCGATCTCGGTAACATGGGTGACTTTAACTAATAAACTGTACCAATTTGCCCAACCAAAATTCTAAAAATAAATCCATGGATGGGTATATGAGTCTAAATTCAGGAAAATTTACGAAACCAGTTTCCGAGTTTTGAAACTCGAGATATGATTTTTAAGGGACGGTGACGCAGTTTTCCAGCCTGACTGGTAATGTCAAATTGGTTGGTATTTTGAGAGGATTTGGCCGTTAACCCTCGTGTCCGACACGGCCGGTCACGAGTTAGGGTGTTACAATTTTATTGGTATCGAGCTATGGTTTAGTCGGTTCTAGGACTACCATAGGCGTGTGAGTCTATATACATGCCAAATTGTTAGTGCTTAATAATGTGATGACTTGACGGTTGAAATTTTTGGTTTTGATTAGCGATGGAACCCGGGATAGAGAGACCCTTGGCGGATGATGTTGAAAGTGTAGCGGCTGCTCCTGCCAAGGGACACCTGTTGAGCCTCGGTCATCCGAATAATCAAAATGAAGGCGAAAAGCCTTCTTCACCATGATGAATGAGTGGGTCGCAATATGCCGAACCAATCCGTGTCCAACCATTCCCGAATTTAAATAATCCACCCCAAGAGCCCGTGATGCCATCGCCTTGATCCGTGAGGTGAGTAAACCACCGTGGACTTGATTAGGAAGCGTGGGCGAGGAGTTTAAGGCCATAGTTACCGATTTACGCGAAAGGGGAAGTTCGCTTGATAACACCATTAGAGTGTTTGATGAACTGTCATGCACACCGATGAATGTCTTAAGTGTGCGATATCTTTGTTGAGACTCACCTACTATTGGTGGAGGACCTTGATTTCCATAGTCCCAAAGGAACAAGTTACTTGGGATTTCTTTCAAAGAATTTGGAAGAAATATATTAGTCAACGGTTCATCGATCGAAGCGTAAGGAGTTCCGGAACTCAAGCAAGGCCGTATGACAGTTCAATCTGAACATGAGTTCGTAAGACTTAGTCGGTATGCTCGGGAGTGTGTGGTGATGAGGTTGCTATGTGCAAAAGATTTGAAGAAGGATTGAATGAAGAGTTAAAGTTACTAGTGGGAATTTTGGAGATAAAGAAGTTCGTGACACTAGTCGAACGAGCACCAAAGGCGGAAAGAACTTGAAGGAAGGAAGAAGAAGGTGAACTTGAAGCAAGAGATTACCGTAAAAGATCAACGAGTAAAGCTCCGTTCTCGTAAAGAGGTTCAAGGAGGACACTAGTAAGTCGAGGCGATTGGAATTTCCATTAGAGCCGACCATTGGCGGACTCCAGCTACATCGATAGCTAGTGTGGGCAATAATCGTCAAAGAGACTGAATGTCCCCAATGTGGAAGACGACACCTAGGTGAATGTTGGGGTAATCTGTTAACGTTATGGATGTGGTTAAGGACCACTTCATTAGGGATTGCCGAGCTAGATGAGAAGAATAAGATGCAAGGTCGAGATCTAGTGGGGCCTAGAGGTGACCCCAGGGTTTCGAGGAGGGGTGGTAATCGGAGGAGCCACGACGGCTGTTCGATCCGAGACCCGAGCTCTGCTAGAGCATATGCCATCCGCAAGAGGAGGCATCCTCCGACGTTATCCTGGTACTTTTACTCTCTTTGATACTAGTGTGATTGCATTGATTGACCCCTCTACTCATTCATATGTATGTGAAACTTTAGCATCCAAGAAGACTCCACTGTTGAGTCTCTGAGTTATTGAAGTGTCAAACCCTTTGGGTCAATACGCTCGTTGATAAAGTGTGCAAGAGATGCCCCTAATAATTCGAGAATCTGTTTTCTCCGATCCGATGCTTCTACCATTTGATGAATTCGATGTTATTCTTGGTATGGATTGGTGACGACATAATCCGTGGTGGATGCAAAAGGAAAACCATTGTTTTGAGGAGTGCAAATAATGAGGTAGTCCAGTGAGTCTCTTGATTTAAAAGGAGTGCCATAATATCTTCTATGACCGCGAGATATGTGAAAAGGGGTGTGAAACATACCTTGCGATGTGTTAAGTAAAGAGACGGAAAGGAAACTCGAATCGGTACCAGAGTTTGTGAGTATTGGATGTTTTTCCCGAGGAGTTAGGGATTGCCAGGTTCGAGAAGTGGAATTGCATCAGTTGTATGGTACTACGCCGATTTCAATAGCCCCGTATCGTATGGCATTAACGGAATTAAAGGAATTGAAGGTTCAATTGCAAGAATTGACGGATAGAGGTTTCGCCGAGAAGTTTTTCTCCGTAGGGCACCAGATTGTTTGTGAGAAAGGACGGAAGCATGAGGTTGTGCATCGACTACCGTCAACTCAATAAAGTGACGATAAAGAATAAATATCCGTGCACAATTGAGATTTGTTTGATCAATTAAAGGGAGCCTCGGTGTTTTCAAAGATAGATTTGAGGTCGGGATACTATCGGTTGAGGGTCCGAGAATCGGACATACCCAAAACCGCTTTTAGAACAAGGTACGGTCACTACGAATTCTTGGTGATGCCGTTTGGGCTCACTAATGCCCTCGGTGTTTATGGATTTAATGAATAGAATTTTCAGCCATACTTGGATCGGTTCGTAGTTGTATTTATCGATGACATTTTGGTCTATTCGAAAGATGAACCGAACATCTTTGAACACCGAGGCTAGTGTTGCAAATTTCGAGATAAGCGTTACGAAAGTTCATAAATGTGAATTTTGGTTGAAAGAGGTTAGCTTTTTGGGGCCGGGTGTGACGGGTCGGTGGACTGAACAAAATTTGCCATAGTCAATTGGAAACCTCCAAGGAATGTTACAAGTTAGGAGTTTTTGGGCTTGTTTACAAAGCAGGTTGTGAAAGGTTTCGATGATACCACCCATGACAAACGCCGAAAGATGTCAAATT
>NW_026440633.1:0-16019 GCF_025698485.1 Gossypium arboreum
TTCTAGAAAAAATATGTAGATGGACATATGAGTCTAGTTTCAGGAAAATTTACGGAACTGATTTTTCAGTTGTAAAACTCAAGTTATGAATTTTGGGCGACTAGTACTCAGATTGGCAGCTTGTCTGAAAATTGTCAATAAGTGGGTTGAAATGCACATAACACCTGGCGTTCGACTCGGCTGACGGTCTCGGAGTTGAGGGTGTTACAATTTTATTAGTATCAGAGCTACGGTTTAGTCGATTCTAGGACTACCGTAATGCGTTTAGAGTCTATTCTATCATGCCATTTTATGTGATTATATGATAGTGTGGTGATTTACAGCGTTTGAACTTGTGTTTATTTATAGTAATGGATCCCGATCCCAGCCAGCGATAGGCGATGATGTGGAGAGTGTGGCGCTTGCTCCGCTTTAAGGGACAGGCATGCGGCGGACTCTCAACTGTTGCTAGCAATCCGAATAGCGAGCTAAACAAGCCTTTTATAAGCGTGATGAATGATTGGTTCAATAATACATTCGAACTAATCTGAACATTCAGCATCCATTCCCAACAAACCATTGCACCTACAATGCCTCCATTAATTGACCAAATAAAATTCGAATAAGCCCCGATTGATAGAATCCAGAAAACATGGGGCTCTTGAATTTAAAGCTACGGATAGTGATGATGCCAAGCAAAAATAAGATTTTGGTTGGACAACACGATCCGAATTACTCGATGAGCTATCTTGTACATAGATGAATGCCTAAAGTGTTACCATCTCCTTGCTACGTGATTACATACTATTGGTGGAGTACTCGACTTACTGTGCCCATGAACAAGTAACTTGGGAGTTCTTTCAAGCGGTTGGAAAAAAGTCGATCGTCGAGAATTTTTGGACCAAAAGCGAAAAGAATTTCTCGAACTTAAACAAGGTTCCATATCGGTTACGACTATGAGCGAAATTCGTGAGGCTTAGCCGAGTGCAGCGAGAATGCATTTCTTGAAGGCATGATGTATAGCAACTTGAAGATGGGTGAATGATGAGATAAAGGCGTATGTTGGCATTTGGAAATCAGAGTTTGTGACTCTCGTCGGCGGCGATGCAAGCCATGAGGAGTTTAGTATGGAGAAAAGGAAGCGAGCGGGAGCAAGGGAGTTTAATAAGAGGTATTAGGAAGCCCTTCCAGCGATCATCAAAGAAACTTAGAGATGGCTTAGGCCGATCTAGAGACACTTGGCTTTTCTAGGCGAGATCGCGATCGACCCCACAATGACCACGAATCGCCCATTCGCCGGTAGTAGGAATGATCGGCGAGAGGACTGGTGCAGATGTGTGGCAAATGGCATTTTAGGTAGCTATGGAATTAAGTGACGCTCTGTTACAAGTGTGGATCAGTTGACCACTTCATTAAAGATTGCAGGGTTATGCTGAGCGAATGTAGATCGGGATGGGAAGCGGGTTACTGCGCTTTGCTCGAGGTAGACCATCTGGAAATCTGGCAAGGCTAGTGGTGGTGAGGAGAGGATCTAGAGATCTTTGCGACCCGGATCCAGGGCTCGCTCTCAGCTAGGACTTATGCTATCTGGCATGGCGCGCGGATACCTCCTCGCCGGATGTTGTCTGGTACTTTCACTCTCTTTGATACTAATGTGATTGCTTTGATTGACCACAGTTCTACTCATTCTTATATATCTGAAACCTTAGCATCGGTAAGACTTTGCCTATTGAGTCTCTTGAGTTACGTAATTCGATGTCAAATCCTTTGGTGGTTGTATGTTGATCGACAAAGTGTGTAAGAAATGCCCCTAATAATTAGGTATTTTGTTTAAAGGCGGACTTGATGCTTTTCTTCCGTTCGATGAATTTGATGTTATTCTTGGGTTGGATTGGTTGATAGTGCATGATGCGGTTGTGAATTGCAAAAGCAAGACTATTGATTTGAGATCATAAACTCTTGAGATGATGATCCAGTTGAGTCTCTGAACTTGAAGGGTTGCCGGTACATAATATCATCAATGTTGGCCCGATATGTAAGAAAGGGTGTGAAGCATACCCTGCGTATGTACTTGATGATAAGGAGTTAGGAATAGAACCCAAATCTGTCTAGGTGGTTTGTGAATACCAGACGTTTTCAGAAGAATTGCGGGTTTGCCACTTAGGAGATAGAGTTTGGCATTGAGCTTGTACACAGGACCACCTGCCGATTTGATAGCTCCATATCGTATGGCACCAGCGGGATTAAAGGGTTAAGCTTCCAGTTGCAAGAGTTGATGGATAGAGGTTTTGCTACTTGAGGTTTTCACCTTAGGGTGCACAGGTGTTGTTTGTGAAAAGAAGGGCGGAACCATGAGGTTGTGCATCGACTATCGTCGACAATAAAGTGACAATAAAGAACAAGTATCCAGTTACCACGTGTCGATGATTTGTTCGATCAGCTAAAGAACCTCGGTGTTCTCAAAAATAGATTTGAGATCGGGCTATTATCGATTTTGAATCCGAGAGTCGGACATACCCAAAACCGCCGCGAGCGAGATATGGTCACTCGAGTTCTTAGTGATGCCGTTTGGGCTCACTAAATACCCTAATGGTATTTATGGATTTGATGAATGGGATCTTGAGATCATATTTGGATCGGTTAAGTAGTTGTGTTCATCGCGACATCTTGGTCTATTCAAAGAGATGAGGCCAACATGCTGAACTTTGAGATTAGTGTTGCAAATTTTACGGGATAAGCGGTTTATATGCTAAGTTTAGCAAATGTGAGTTACGGTTAAAGAGGTTAGCTTCTTGGGTCACGTGGTATACAGCCGGGTATTGAGTCGACCCAAACAAAATTTCAGCCATATTAGCCGAAACCTCCAGAAATATTCTTGAGGTTCGGAACTTTTTGGGACTTATAGGTTTACTACCAAGCGGTTTGTAAAAAGGATTCTCGATGATAGCCACACCAGCATGTGGCCCTTGAGAAAGATGTCAAGTTTGAATGGGCGGAAAAAAGTGTCGGAAAAGTTTTGACCAATTGAAAACTCATTTGACGGAAGCTCGATTACTAGTGCGACCCGAATCGGCAAAGAGTTTGTCATCTATAGTGGCACCTCCCTACTTGGGTTAGGTTGCGTATTATTGATGCAAGAAGGTCGAGTTGTGGCCTATCGTCGAGACAATTAAAGCCACATGAGAAAAATTATCCGACCCATGATCTCGAATTGCATTGCATCGTATTAGCCTTAAAGATATGGCGACATTACTTATTTGGTGAGAAGTGCCATGTGTATTGGGATCACAAAGTCTCAAATATTTGATGACTCAAAGAGACTTAATCTGCGACAAAGGCGTTGGCTCGAAATTGTTAAAGGATTATAGAGCTGGTCATTGACTATCACGGGAAAGGCTAATGTGGTTGCGGATGCCTTAAGCGAAATCCTTTGTTTGCTTCTGACGATGAATGTACACTTGTCTATCCTACCCGGCAATGTGTTAGTAGCGAATTAAAGAGCCAAACCATTGTTGACTCATCAAATTAAATGGCTTCGGAGAAGTTGATGAGGAGTTGCGTGCAAAAGCAAATTTGAGTGTGTTACGAACAAGGAATCGGAGTTTCAAATTGATGATGACGATTGTTTGAGGTTCAGAAGTCGTTTGTGTGTTCAAAGAATTGAACTTATTTCGATAATTACTGAGCGAAGCTCATTGTAGCAGCGAATGGCAATCCACGAGAATCGAAGATGTACAATGAGTTGAAAGCGTCGGTTTGGTGGCATGGTATGAAAGCAGAACATCTCCACTTTTGTTGCAAGATGTTTAATATGTCAACAAGTGAAAGCGGAGCATCAAGTGCCTTGAGGTTACTTCAGCCGATCCACGATACCGAGTGGAAATGGGATCGAGTCACAATGGACTTTGTGTCCGATGCCGTTGTCGACAAGTAAGAAGGATGCAATTTGGGTTATTATTGATAGACTAACTAAGTTCGGCTCACTTTATCCTGTATACGTATGGATTTTTCATTGGATAAACTAGCTGAATTTATGCGTTTCTCAGATTGTGAGATTACGAGGGACACGACCGAGGTTAGCAAGCCAAGTTCACTTGTTTTGCCCATCCATTGGACATTTCAGTCAGGCTGGAAAAACTGCGTCACTGTCGCCTTAAAAATCATATCTCGAGTTTCAAAACTGGAAACTGGTTTCGTAAATTTTCCTGAATTTAGACTCATATATCCATCCATGGATTTATTTCTAGAATTTTGGTCGGGCCAATTGGTACAGTTTATTAGTTAAAGTCACCCATGTTACAGGGATCGACTGCTCTGACCTTCGCGCGGTATAACTTGAATATCTCTCTGTACAGGGCTTTAATGCTGGTGCCGTTTGTTTCTAATGAAACTAGACTCAAAATGGAATCTGTACATATAAGGTATGTCTCTAATTATTTCTGGATAATTTATAGTAAATTTTTAAAGTTGCGACAGGAACCCAGAAACCGTTCTGGCCCTGTCTTACAATAGCTTTAATATCTCTTAACATGTAACTCCTATGACCATTTCGTTTCTTCCATATGAAAATAGACTCATCAATGTTCATTTACATAGCTGATTCACTATTTAATACCATTCCTACAAATTTTGGTGATTTTCACATTCACGTTACTGCAGCTGGCAGCATCTGTTTTAAGGTAGGTCTTACCTATTTTGTAGTCTCCATGAACCAACTAGTCTTGCCTTACATAGGTCCACATATGATCATTTTAACCATGCCAATGGCTGATCATGTGACCAACATTCCCATTCAATTCATAGTCACATCATGACACCATATATATATATACAAACCGCAAATAGTTTAAGTTGATACTTCACTATTACGAGCCATTTTAGCATGGCCGTACACATATACATCATAACATATTTAAACCAACAAGGGGTAGTCCTATACATGCCATTTCAAGTTCAACCAGAATTTATACCAAAATGGGGGCTTGATAGTGTGGATGACTTGACTTCAACGATCCGAATCCGATTGCTATCGGCGAAATCTAAGCGAGAGCCAAAGTAGCGGAGTAAGCATTTTTATGCTTAGTAAGTCTCAAGGAATATAATCAACTCTAATTACAGCAATACATTCACATAGTTAAATGCATCATTTCATTAATGCACATTCACATAATCATACTTACTTCACCATCCCAACTCTTATGTTCATACACAAATAACGGCTTCATTAAGGCCGATAACTCGTTCCATCATAGGGCGGATATTCACGCTCTTACTCCTAGCGGCACAAGCACACCGCACTTACCTTGTCATTGGGAAATTTCACAAGTGCATTAGCTGAAATTTTCCAGCAAGCTTATAATTTTCAAATCACATACCTTGAGTTTAACGGATGTCGCTACTCGATCAATACGCTTGCCGGACATAGCCGGTTATGGTAACCCGCACCAAGGCCTCACGGGACTTAACCCGGATATCACGATTTGCACAAATGCCTTGGTCTTAGCCGGATAGAATGACTTCGCACGAATGCCTTGGGTCTTAGCCGGATGTAGCCACTACGAACAATTGCCTTGGCGGGTCTTAACCGGTTATAATTTCCAGCATAATTGTCTTGGGGCTTAGCCGGATATCATTCAATTTCTCATGCACATACATCAATAATCATTGGACATACATATTTATTTTCGTTACTAAGGCTCAAACACAATTATAATCACTAACATAATGCCTGGGACTTAGCAGGTATCATTGAATACTCATACACACATAAATCAATAATCAATACATCCATATTTCATTCCACATAATTCAAGTAAGGTCACTTCTTGAGGACTTACCTCGGATGTTGTCGAGCGGCTTTTACGGCTATTCGATTACTTTTTCCTTCCTTGTCCAATTGTGGCCCTCTTAGCTCTTGAGCTAATTCAAACAAATTCAATTTATCAAAACCTCATTGTGCTAGCTTATGGCCGAATATGACAAGGAATTTAAATGGTCATATGGCCACCTTTAGCTTGAATACACAATGGTCATGCACATTTTATACTACATCAAGCAATTCAATACAATTTATTCGAGCATCAAGGAAAAGCTAAGGCCTTCAATAGCCTACCCAAGGCCGAATATACTTGTCCATGTTGAGGCCAATTATGCGCTTAATACCACACAAAAACAGCATGCATTTTACTAGTTAATGCTTTGCATATTGTAGCTCAAAACTTACAATATAGCATCAAGCACTCATATGTGTGCTAGGTAGAGATAATGCTTACAATTTCACAATTATTCTTCAACATCTTCTTCTTTAAACAAACTTATTCATCACTTCCTTCATAACCAAAACATCATGTGCAAACATATATATACATATATGAGCATGGCGAATTTCAAGGTGTCCATAGCCATCCAAAACACAAATTTTAACTAACATGCAAGAAGCATGAACCATGCTCATGAATGCATCATGGCGAATATGACAATCATGCTCCTTTTCAACTTCAATCATGATAAAACAAAAGAAAGCTCAAAATCTTACTCAAGTAGACAATCCATCATTGCATGCATCATCATCAAGCTTCACACTTAGCATGCAATGGCTTTATCACCATAACAACTTTGGCCAAATACCATTTCCATGGCTTAACAAGATTTGAGCCATGGCTAACATGCACATCAAGTTAGCAACCAAAACATGCATGAAACTCCTAACACAACCTCATACATACCTTAATCTTGATGCAAACTTAGCCAAATCTCCTTCTAGATCTCTTCCAAACCAAGCATGAAGCAAAATCCTCCTTCTTCCTTAGTTTTGGCTCAAAGAAAGGATGAACAAAATTTTTCTTTCCTTCTCTACAACTCCACGGCAATGGGGGATTACCACACTCACACACATTTTTTCATTTTTATCACCCATACACCTTTGTTTATTATTTCACCCTAATGCACCAACAAAACATGTTTCATGACATGTTTAGCCCATCCTCCTTGTCATGGCCGCCACCACCTATAAAGGGGAATTTGACATACAAGTCCATTATTTTGCATGCATGCTTTAATTAGTCATCACACATTTCCCTATCATACTTTCAAAGTTCATTACTAAGTCCTTTCTTGTGGAATTCACCCTTATAACACTAAATCAATCATCATAAAATGTCATACATGAGCACACACATATTATAGGCATCAAAATAAATTTTAATTATTTTTATGCCTCGGTTTTCAGTCCCGAGACCACCTTCGACTAGGGTCAATTTTGGTGTCACAACTCTCCCCACTTAAGAAATTTTAGTCTAGAAAATCTTACGAGTAAATAGGTTTGGATATCGCTCTTTCATAGAGTTCTCGGTCTCCCAAGTAGCTTCTTCTATCCGTGCTTGAGCCATAACACTTTTACTAAGCGGAACCGCTTGTTTCACAACTCTTTCACTTCTCGTGATAGGATCTGAATCGATTCTTCCTCATAACTCATATTAGCTTGAATTTCAATTTACGATGGACTAATCACGTGCGATGGATCGGATCTATAGCGTCAAAGCATCGAAGCGTGAAAGACATCGTGAACCTTTTGAGTTCGGGGCAAAATCAAGCGATATGCCCTTGGATCGACTCGCTCGGATATCTCATATGGCCCAGCGAACCTCGGGCTCAACTTGCCCTACGGTAGAATCGAGTATCTTTTTCCAGGCGATACCTTGAGAAACACTTTATCACCCACGATACTCGATATCCTTACGCTTGAGTCGCGTCGACTTCTAACGATGGAGGCTATCTTAGGACTTTCACGGATTACTTTCACTACATTCAGCATCCTAATCAAATCCACCCGAAAATCTTGCTTTCACGAGCTCGGTCAAAACAATGGTGTCACGGCATTTACGACCAGTACAAGGCCTCGTAAGGTGCCATCTTAATACTTGATTGAAAATTGTTGTTGTAGCGAATTCAATCAACGGCAAATCCGTTCCATAAACCACTAAACTCGAGGGCGCAACATCTTAACATATCCTCAAGTATCGAATTATCCGCTCGGATTGACCATCGGTTTGGGGTGAAAAGCGGTGCTGAAATGCAACTTGGTACCCAAAGCTTCTTGCAACTTTTCCAAAATCGCGAGGTAAATCTGGATCTCTATCCGACCACGATGAAATAGGCACCCGTGTAATCTCACAATCGAGAAAGCGTACAATTCACTAATTTGTCAATTGAAAAATCCGTGCGTCGGGGACAAAGTGGGCCGACTTAGTCAATCGATCTACCACCCAAACCGCATCCTTCTTACTTGCGACAATGGCGGTCCGGATACAAAGTCCATTGTGACTCGATCCCATTTCCACTCGGGTATCGTGATTGGTTGAAGTAATCCGAAGGCACGATGTTCCGCTTTCACTTGTTGACATATTAAACATCTCGAAACAAAGTGGAGATGTCTTGCTTCATACCATGCCACCAAAACCAAGCGTTTCAAATCATTGTACATCTTCGTACTCCCGGGTGGATTGCCATTCGGCTACAATGGGCTTCATTCAGAATTATCGAAATGAGTTCAGAATTCTTTGGAACACATGAGCGACTTTTGAACCTCAAACAATCGTCATCATCGATTTGAAACTCGAATCCTTGTTTGGAACACAATCGGCCCGTTTGCGACCAACTCGTCATCGACTTTACGAGCTTCCGAATTTGATGTATCAATAGTGGTTTGGCTTTCAATTCAGCTACTAACACACTATCGGATCGAGCAGACAAGTGCGTTCGCCGCTCGTAAAGCGAATAATGATTACGACTCAAGGCATCCGCAACCACATTCGCCTTTCCGGGTGATAGTCAATGACCGACTCGTAATCCTTTAACGGCTCGAGCCAGCGTCTTTGTCGAGATTTAAGTCTCTTTGGATCATCAAATATTTGAGACTTTTGTGATCCGAAGTATACATGGCACCTTTCACCAAATAAGTAATGTCACCAAATCTTTAAAGCGAATACGATGGCGCCAATTCGAGATCATGAGTCGGATAATTTTCTCATGTGGCTTTAATTGCCTCGGCGCGCATAGGCCACAACTCGACCTTCTTGCATGTCATCAACCTAACCCAAGTAGAGGCGTGCTATAGATGACAAACTCTTTGCGGACTCGGGTTGCACTAGAATTGGGGCTTGAGTCAAATAAGTTTTGATTGATCGAAACTTTTTGGCATTTCTCCGTCCATTGAACTTAACATCCTTTTGGAGTAACCGTCATCGGCGTGGCTATCGTTGAGAAGCCTTTTACAAATCGTCGGTAATAGCAGGCAAGCCCCAAAAACTCGAACCTCGGTAATATTTCTCGGAGGCTTCCAATTAAGTATGGCTGAAATTTTATTGGGTTAGACTCGAATACCGATGCGAGATACCACATGACCCGAAGCTAACCTCTCTTAACCGAACTCACACTTCTTTGAACTTAGCATATAATTGCTTATCCGTAAAATTTGCGGCACTAACCATGGTGTTCAGCATGTTCGGTCTCATTTCTTGAATAGACCAAGATGTCATCAATGAACAACGACTGAATCGATCCAAATATGGTCTAAAGATCCGATTCATTAAATCCATAAATACCGTGAGGGCATTAGTGAGCCCAAGCGGCATCACTAGGAACTCATAGTGACCATATCTCGATTAAAGAGAGGTCTTGGAGTGCGTCGAATCTCGGATTCGCAATTGATAATAGCCCGATCTCAAATCTATTTTCGAGAACAGAGGCTCCCTTTAGTTGATCGAACAAGTCATCGATCGTGGCAGCGGATATTTGTTCTTTATTATCGCTTTATTAAGTGGCGATAATCGATGCAACCGCATGGTTCCATCCTTCTTTTCACGAACAACAACATGCTTTTCCCAAAGGCGAAAAACTTCGGCGAGCAAAACCTCTATCCACCAATTCTTGCAACCGAGCTTCAACTCCTTTAATTAAGTTGGTGCCATACGATCGGAGCTATCGAAATTGAGTGGTACGGTACCAATTCGATGCCAAATTCTATTTCGAGCAATTGGTAAACGCAAGCAATTCTTGGGAAAACATCCGGGTATTCACAAACCACGAGACGCAGATTCGGGTTTCTTTTCGATTCCTTGTCATCGAACGCGTCGCAAAGTCACGCCGCACTCTTTTCTTACATATTTTGGGCCAACATTGCGATATTACATTGTGGCAACCCTTTAAGTCCAAGTAGACTTAACCCGAATTATCTCGTTATTCGCGCACCTCAAATCGATAGTCTTGCTTTTACAATTTACGACCGCATCGTGCATGGTCAACCCATTCAAACCAAGAATAACGTCGAATTCATCGAGCGGCAAAAGCATCAAGTCCGGAAACAAGAACCTCGGAACACTAGGGACTTTTCTTTGCACACTTTGTTGACAAGCGCGTAATGACCCAAGGGTTTGACACGAATTACAAACTCGGTAGACTCAATAGGCAAAGTCTTCTTTGGATGCTGGGTTTCACATATATAGATTGAGTAGAACCGAGGTCAATCAAAGCAATCACATTAGTATTGAAAAGAGTGAAAGCCAGGTAATGACATCGGAAGCTGACATCCTCGCGTCTTGGCGTATGGCATAAGTCCTCGCGAGAACGAGCCTCGGATCGATGGTAGCATCTCTAGATCCTCTCGGCCTTATGACATTGCCCATATTTCTAGGTGGCCTACCTCGGCGTGGTAGCACCGAGTTTCCACTCGACTCACATTACGTTTCAAGCATCCTCGGGCAATCCTTCCTAAAGTGGTGGCGATCCACACTTATAGCGAGGCGATCACGAAACCAACAGCTCCCGAATGCCATTTGCCACAATGTTGACACTCGCCCTCTCTCGGTGATCATTTCCCTGCTGGCGATCGAAGTGACTCGTGTGGTCACGAGGTCGATCGCGTCCTCGTCTAGAAAAGCCCAAGCGCCTCTGGACCAGTTCACATCATCTCGAAATCTCTTGATGCTGTTGAAGAGACTTTCCGTGGACCTCTTTCGGAATTCTCCAGGTTCCCATCAGCTTTTGTTTCTCCTTTCTAAGCTCTTGACTTTACAAGCTCGCTCAACAAGTACTCGATCTCTCGTATTTTGAGAATGCCAACGAACATCCTTATATCATCATTCAGCCCATCCTCGGGCGTTTACATAATAAGCCGGACGAAATCATTCTCGCGTGTATCGGCTAAGCCTCACAAATTTTTCGTTCATAGTCGGTGATGACATAGAACCTTGCTTAAGATCAAGAAATTCCCTTACGCTTTTGGTCGATGAATCTACGATGATATACTTTTTTTTTGAACTTGGTTTGAAAGAATTCCCAAGTCACTTGCTCTCTAGGTACCACAAGTGAGTACTCCACCAATAGTAGGTGGAATCACGTAGCAAGGAGATGGTACACTTTAAGCACTCATCGGGTGTACAAGATAGCTCATCGAGCACCGGATAGTGTTGTCCAACAAAATTCAGCTCGTTCGGCATCATCATCATCCGTAGCTTTAAATTCAGTGGCCCCATGTTTGAATCCTATCATTGGGGGCTTACTTGACCTTATTTGGTCGATTCTGGAGGTATTGTAGGTCTTGAGGGTTGCATTTTGTCGGGAATGGAGGTTGTGGGACGGAGTGTTAGTTCGAATGTATTGATTAAACCATTCGTTCATCACACTATAAAAGGCTTGCCTAGCCTCATCATTGGATTGCTGGCCATAGGTTGAGAGTCATTGGCTGTCCTTGTCTTGAGGAGCAGGCGCCACCTCTCCACATCATCAGCTATTGCTCGGTTGGGATCGGGATCCATTGCTATAAACAAACTCAAAGTCAAATTGTCGAAATCACCACACTATCGATTCATCATTTAATGGCATGTATAGCTAGACCCCAAACACCTCACGGTAGTCCTAGAATCGACTAAACCGTGGCTCGATACCAATAAAATTGTAACACCCGAACCGAGACCATCGCGATTACCGGACACGAGGGTTAGCAAGCCAAGTTCACTTGTTTTGCCCATCCATTGGACATTTCAGTCAGGCTGGAAAAACTGCGTCCTGTCGCCTTAAAATCATATCTCGAGTTTCAAAACTCGGAAACTGGTTTCGTAAATTTTCCCTGAATTTAGACTCATATATCCATCCATGGATTTATTTCTAGAATTTTTGGTCAGGCCAATTGGTACAGTTTATTAGTTAAAGTCACCCATGTTACAGGGATCGACTGCTCTGACCTTCGCGCGGTATAACTTGAATATCTCTCTGTACAGGGCTTTAATGCTGGTGCCGTTTGTTTCTAATGAAACTAGACTCAAAATGGAATCTGTACATATAAGGTATGTCTCCTAATTATTTCTGGATAATTTATAGTAAATTTTTAAAGTTGCGACAGGGAACCCAGAAACCGTTCTGGCCCTGTCTTACAATAGCTTTAATATCTCTTAACATGTAACTCCTATGACCATTTCGTTTCTTCCATATGAAAATAGACTCATCAATGTTCATTTACATAGCTGATTCACTATTTAATACCATTCCTACAAATTTTGGTGATTTTCACATTCACGTTACTGCAGCTGGCAGCATCTGTTTTTAAGGTAGGTCTTACCTATTTTGTAGTCTCCATGAACCAACTAGTCTTGCCTTACATAGGTCCACATATGATCATTTTAACCATGCCAATGGCTGATCATGTGACCAACATTCCCATTTCAATTCATAGTCACATCATGACACCATATATATATATATACAAACGCAAATAGTTTAAGTTGATACTTCACTATTACGAGCCATTTTCGCATGGCCGTACACATATACATCATAACATATTTAAACCAACAAGGGGTAGTCCTATACATGCCATTTCAAGTTCAACCAAGAATTTATACCAAAATGGGGGCTTGATAGTGTGGATGACTTGACTTCAACGATCCGAATCCGATTGCTATCAAGCGAAATCTAAGCGAGAGCCAAAGTAGCGGAGTAAGCATTTTATGCTTAGTAAGTCTCAAGGAATATAATCAACTCTAATTACAGCAATACATTCACATAGTTAAATGCATCATTTCATTAATGCACATTCACATAATCATACTTACTTCACCATCCCAACTCTTATGTTCATACACAAATAACGGCTTCATTAAGGCCGATAACTCGTTCCATCATAGGAGGCGGATATTCTGCGCTCTTACTCCTAGCGCGCAAGCATACACCGCACTTACCTTGTCATTGGGAAATTTCACAAGTGCATTAGCTGAAATTTTCCAGCAAGCTTATAATTTTCAAATCACATACCTTGAGTTTAACGGATGTCGCTACTCGATCAATCGCCTTGGACATAGCCGGTTATGGTAACCGCACCAAGGCCTACGGGACTTAATGCCTTGGTCCGGATATCACGATTTGCACAAATGCCTTGGTCTTAGCCGGATAGAATGACTTCATACGAATGCCTTGGTCTTAGCGGATGTAGCCACTAGCACAATTGCCTTGGTCTTAACCGGTTATAATTTCAAGCATAATTGTCTTGAGGCTTAGCAGGATATCATTCAATTTCTCATGCACATACATCAATAATCATTGGACATACATATTTATTTTTCGTTACTAAGGCTCAAACACAATTATAATCACTAACATAATCGCCTTGGGACTTAGCCGGGTATCATTCGAATACTCATACACATAAATCAATAATCAATACATCCATATTTCATTCCACATAATTCAAGTAAGGTCACTTCTTGAGGACTTACCTCGGATGTTGTCGAGCGGCTTTTACTATTCGATTACTTTTTCCTTCCCTTGTCCAATTGTGGCCCTCTTAGCTCTTGAGCTAATTCAAACAAATTCAATTTATCAAAACCTCATTGTGCTAGCTTATGGCGAATATGACAAGGAATTTAAATGGTCATATGGCCACCCTTTAGCTTGAATACACAATGGTCATGCACATTTTATACTACATCAAGCAATTCAATACAATTTATTAGAGCATCAAGGAAAAGCTAAGGCCTTCAATAGGCTACCCAAGGCGAATATACTTGTCCATGTTGAGGCCAATTATGCATAATACCACACAAAAACAGCATGCATTTTACTAGTTAATGCTTTGCATATTGTAGCTCAAAACTTACAATATAGCATCAAGCACTCATATGTGTGCTAGGCAGATATTGCTTACAATTTCACAATTATTCTTCAACATCTTCTTCTTTAAACAAACTTATTCATCACTTCCTTCATAACCAAAACATCATGTGCAAACATATATATACATATATGAGCATGGCGAATTTCAAGGTGTCCATAGCCATCCAAAACACAAATTTTAACTAACATGCAAGAAGCATGAACCATGCTCATGAATGCATCATGGCGAATATGACAATCATGCTCCTTTTCAACTTCAATCATGATAAAACAAAAAGCTCAAAATCTTACTCAAGAGTAGACAATCCATCATTGCATGCATCATCATCAAGCTTCACACTTAGCATGCAATGGCTTTATCACCATAACAACTTTGGCCAAATACCATTTCCATGGCTTAACAAAGATTTGAGCCATGGCTAACATGCACATCAAGTTAGCAACAAAACATGCATGAAACTCCTAACACAACCTCATACATACCTTAATCTTGATGCAAACTTAGCCAAATCTCCTTCTAGATCTCTTCCAAACCAAGCATGAAGCAAAAATCCTCCTTCTTCCTTAGTTTTGGCTCAAAGAAAGGATGAACAAAATTTTTTCTTTCCTTCTCTACAACTCACGGCAATGGGGGGATTACCACACTCACACATTTTTTTTTTCATTTTTTATCACCCATACACCTTTGTTTATTATTTCACCTAATGCACCAACAAAACATGTTTCATGACATGTTTAGCCCATCCTCCTTGTCATGGCCGCCACCACCTATAAAGGGGAATTTGACATGCAAGTCCATTATTTTGCATGCATGCTTTAATTAGTCATCACACATTTCCTATCATACTTTCAAAGTTCATTACTAAGTCCTTTCTTGTGGAATTCACCCTTATAACACTAAATCAATCATCATAAAATGTCATACATGAGCACACACATATTATAGGCATCAAAATAAATTTTAATTATTTTTATGCCTCGGTTTTATAGTCTGAGACCACCTTCCGACTAGGGTCAATTTGGGCTGTCACAAAAGAATTGAACTTATTTGATAATTACAGCGAAGCCCATTGTGGCCGGATGGCAATCCACCGAGATCGAAGATGCCGATTTGAAGCGTCGGTTTTGGTGGCATGGTATGAAGCGAGACATCTCGACTTTGTTTGAGATGTTTAATATGTCAACAAAAGCGGAACATCAAGTGCCTTGAGGTTACTTGATGATTCGATACCAGTGGAAATGGGATCGAGTCACAATGGACTTTGTGTCCGGCGCCATTGTCGACAAGTAAGAAGGATGCGATTTGGGTTGTTGTTGATAGGTGACTAAGTCACTCACTTTATCCTGTCGTCACGGATTTTTCATTGGATAAACTAGTTTGAATTATCGTTTCTCAGTTATGAGATTACGAATTCGATTTACTTGTGTCGGATAGAGATCCGAGATTCACCGCAATTTTGGAAGAAATTGCAAGAAGCTTTGGGTACCAAGTTGCATTTCACGCCTTTCACCCCCAAACCGATGGTCAATCCGGGGATAATTGGATACTTGAGGATATGTTGAGATGTTGCATCCTCGGTTCAATGGTTCATGGGACGGTACTTACCTTTGATTGAATTAACACAACAATAGTTTTCAATCAAGTATTAAGATGGCGCCTTACGAGGCCTTTGCAGGCGTAAATGCCGTACACCATTGTTTTGGACCGAGCTCGGTTGAGAAGAAAATTTTGGAGTGGATTTGATTAAAGATGCTAAAGGAAAGTAAAAGTAATCCAAAATCGAAGATAGCCTCCGATCGTCAAAAAGTTGCGGATCAACGAAAAGACATTGAGTATCAAGTGGGAGATAAAGTGTTTCTTAAAGTTTTTAAAAAAC
>NW_026440634.1:0-7500 GCF_025698485.1 Gossypium arboreum
ATTACCAATCCTTTATGTATTTTGGTGTTCCTAACCATCCACTCGTTTTTGTTCAATCCCCGTTTGTTTAGCAATAATGTAGGGAATCCATACAAAGGATAGCGAAAACTCTATACAGTTGATCTTTTGAGCCCGCTTCAAGCTAGATTGACTAATCAACCCGTCTTGGGGAAAGACTTCTTCCGCTTACGTTTTCTTCCCTTAACTTTTGTACATAGGAAATAGATTCTATTTTTTGTTTAATTTACTGCGATTTATAAGCTGCTTTCTTTCACTCATATAAACTATCTAATTTGGTTTATCAACTCAACTTATTTTCTAGAACGAAAGGAATAGGTAAAATAAAAGTTTCTAGTTCAACGAATACGTAGAGATATTGATAAAACACATAGAGTTAATTTTTATAACTAATCGATTGAGCAGCCTCGCAGACCACCTAAAAGGAATATTTATTATTTGATCCGTATCCTGACATAAAGTCCAACAGGGCAATACTTGAAATGGCAATCCATAAAAAATACCGATATTGAGATCGGCTAAAATAAGGCGAGCTAAAAATTACTGAAAAACTTAGTAAAATTGATATGACTGCTATAGCCGGTCCAATACTAAATAAACAGTATTGCCTCTAGATGGAAAATATTTTCTTTGAAAACAGTTTTGTTCCATCTGCTTTGAAGAATGCCCAAAGGACCGGCATATTCAGGCCCAATACGTTGTTTATTCCTGCAGATATTTCTCTTTCTAACCATACAATTACTAGTACACCTATTGTGATTCCCAATACAAGAGTCAAAATAGGGACCAACATCCATATGATCCCATAGACCTCTTTTAAAGATTCCAATGTGTAAAATTGATATCTTCTACTTCTGTCGTATAAATTATCATTTCAACGATCCACTTCTCCCATAATGATATCTATGCTACCTAGTATCGTCATAATATCAGCCAATTTCATTCTTTTAACTAACTGAGGAAGAATTTGCAAATTGATAAAACCCGGCGGGCGAATTTTCCATCTCCAGGAAAACCGCTTTGATCCCCTTAAAAATTCCTAATTCTCCTTTGGGGCTTCCATTCTCGCATAAAGTTCTTGTCTCAGTAATTCAAATGTGGGAGAAGGTTTTTACTAATGAATCGATATTCAAAATCATTCCATTCTGGATCCTTTCTCGATCAAAGCATCGTTTCTAAATTCTCATAGGGACCACCCGGAATTCCTTCCAGGGCCTGTTGAATTATTTTTATAGATTCCGTCATTTCACTGATTCGGACTAAATAACGAGCTAATGAATCTCCTTCTTTTTGCCACTGGATTTCCCAATCAAATTCGTCGTAACACTCATAATTCAACTTTCCGAAGATCCCATTTGATTCCAGATGCTCGTAGCATTGGGCCGGATAAACCCCAATTTTTGCTTCTTCTCCCCAATAACGCCTATCCCTTCAACTCGTTCTAAAAAATAGGTTTCGCGTAATAAGTTTTGATATTCAACAATTCCTGTTAAAAAATAATCACAGAAATCCAAACATTTATCTAGCCAGCCGTAAGGTAGATCGGCCGCCACTCCTCCGATACGAAAATAATTATGCATCATTCTCATACCGGTGGCAGCTTCGAATAGATCATATACTAATTCTCTTTCTCTGAAAATATAGAAAAAGGGTCTGTGCAATATCTGCCATAAAAGGTCAAGCCATAATAGATGAGAAGCTATACGACTCAACTCAACATAATTACTCTGATATAGCTGGCCCTTTTAGGGACTTGAATATTCCCCAACTGTTCTGGTCCATTTACGGTTATTGCTTCCGTGAACATAGTGGCTAAATAATCCCAACGCGTTACATAAGGCAAATATTGTATAATTGTTCGGTTTTCCGCAATTTTTTCCATTCCTCTGTGTAAATAACCTAATATTGGTTCACAGTCAACAACATCTTCACCATCTAGTAACGGATGAGACGAAGAACACCATGCATTGATGGGTGGTGAGGCCCATATTGACTATCATGGTCTTTTCTTGTAGCTGATAGATTCATAAGTTTTCCTCGATTCATTCTTACATGAATTGTTGAAAACGAAAACAAGTACATCAAAATGAAAATCTAATAAATCGACTAATTCAAAATTTTACAAATTAACGATTTTTGATTCCCGAATATCCAACTCACCAATTAATTCTTTATAACGTATTTTATTTGTCTTTTGATAAATAAGATAGCAGTCGTTGACGATTTTCTAGAATTTTACGTGAACCTCTCTGAGGATAATATAGTCTTTTGGTGCAATTCCAAATGTGAAGTAAGTCTTCATATCTTATTGGTGGGGAACTAACTTTATTTGAAATTCGCAGACCCCTGTTTTCTTCTTTTTTCTTGAAAAAAATAACTGAGATGAATAGATTTTTTACCATATAAGAAAAAAATTCCCCCTTTTTTGAATGTAGATTTTACTGATCAGTAATAATAATACCAGTCATTTTGATATACACGATGATTTTAAGTTCGTTATGAACTTTATCATTTTTTTTTTCAAATCATTAATCCAGGTTTCGATTTGATTCGTATAGGGATACAAAGTGAAGATTTCTACAAAAGAAAATTTTAGAGTTCAAATAAGAGATTTTGTTGATTCATTTGTCGATCTAATTGATATGTATGTCATTAAATTAGTATCGTGTATCAGAATAAAATGTAAAGACAATCCTTGTGACCATCTATTTGTTTCATATACCCGTCACGATACATACATAATATAGGAAAATGTACCCATTAAAATGTACCATTAACGAATTTTCAGACGCGGATACATACGGATCCTTATCATACTGAAACGACTGCCGTTATTAGTATTAAACCAATATCGATTCATACAAGCTAAATCTTCTAATCGATAATTGGGCCAAAGAAAAGAACTTTAATTTAATTAGTTTCTTTTTATCACTATCAAGATGTTTGTTTTTAGTCAAAACTTGACTACAGTTTTTTACATTATTTAAAAAATACTGCATTTCTATGCATACCATTTTTATCCCTGGAATTGAAAAGAAATTCAATTCGCAATTCTCGCCGGTGGTTAGGGATAAAATATTTTCAGGAACAAACAAATCATAATGATTTTTTGTCTTTATTTTCAGTCATCTTTTGATGTCTTGCAATAAATTCATAAAAATGATTTTATCAATATAGTTTTTTCTTGGTATCTTTGATTAATTTGGTGTTTATTTTTATGAACCAACAAAATACTTATAGTTTGATATAGAATAAATTGTCCATCATTTTTTTACCGACAGACGAACTGGATCGATAATCAATATTCCTTTTTCATTTAATTCTCTAAGGAGTTAAATCCTTCTGAATCATCAAAATATCAGATTCATCTCTCCCCGTTGAATAGAGGATATAACAATTTCGTTTGGATTTATCAGTCTAAGCAGGAGGCAATATACTTTGATATTATTGATTATTCTTTGATTTAAAGAATCATCCCATCTCAATTGAAAACGCAAATACCTTTTTAGGAAGAAATCAAGCTCTGCTTCCGTGTTGCTCTTGTATTGCTTTTCTTTCTACGTTTTTTTTGTCTGATTTATCATAATCTTCTTCAACATCTTTTCTTGGTTTGAGAGAACGGATTTAAAATTTCCTTGTTTTGTGCATCTGATACAAGACCCCTTCACCTATGGGTTCTTTTCTTCTTGATTTCGATTCTCTAATCCAATAATTTGTTTTTCGTTTGGTGCTATAAAGAGTCCTTTTTTATTTTCAATAATATTTTTATTAATGTTCCTATTTCCATTAAAATTGAAAAAGTAATTTTATTGGTATGATCCATGGTTTAACCTTATATGCATTATATAGCAGCACAAATTCTGGGAAGAACCAAAGTTCTAGATTCGGTATAGGATGACTTAGTATTTCTTCATTCAGTCCCATCCAATCAAAATGGCTTCCTTTTTTATTGGATGGGTTGCTTTCTTGATCTTGATAAATTGTGAAATAAAAAAGGTCCATTTTATCAATTATTTGATAATTCTTAACCACAGTCTTAATATTTTTCTTACTCTTGGTACTGGTATCGACCCAGGACTCAATATCGACCTTATTTCTAAGACAAAAATCAAGAATTCTCCAATTAAAAAACTTTCTGTGCGAAAAATTCCCCATAGCATCTAGGATATCGCCTTCTCCTAGATAATTATGGATGGGGATATCCCTCAGTGTATCAAAAAAATTTTGTTTATCCATGTTGTAATGATAAGAACTCTCTTCCCTCTTATTTACTTGGAATGGTGATCCATAAGCATACAGATCCCTCTTATCTTGATAATTAATAGATTTATATGATAAAAAATCATATCCATAGTGTTTTTTAAAATTAGATTTTTTATATTTTTGTTCTTGATTCAGTTTATATTCTTGAGTTAGTAATGAGTTCGCTTGAAAATCATTTTTTTTTTCGTAATGAATTAATCTTTCTTTTTCATCTGAATCCCATTTTGTTAAATGTTTATTTTGAGCCAGATAGTGTTGATTGACTCTATTTCGCCATTGTCCTGGTCCTAATTTTAGCCATCTATTCTGAACTAAATCGTATTGATAACGACTCCTTAACCAGTTTTCCATTCATTCATTCCAGAATGCCAAACAATTTTCTGTCTTAACCCATAATGATGTCTTAATCTGGAATGAGATACTCCCGTTCTTCAAAATAATCTTTTATTTCATTTTTAAGAAAAAGATGTTCCATGATATTGAAGGATAGGTTTGAATTTATAAAACTAATAACTTGGGTTTGTGATAATTTGTAAAATACATATGCTTGTGAGAGGAGGATAAGTCACAAAAGCTTTTCATTTTATTTCTAATACTAATATTAGAAAGTGAAGAAAGTGAGGTTTTATAGTTGAAATAAAATGAGTTGTATTTTAGTTGTTTTATTAATTCTTTCTTGATTTGCTTCATTATTGTGAATGAAGTTCTCAATCATTTTTTTTGTTGATTCAAGAAAAAGTTGGGTATTGGTTCTTGGAATATTAATGATATATAGAAGAATATCCATGTATATCTTTTCAATGAAAAAATTTATAAAAAATAGAATTTCGGATTAATCGAATATTTCTTCTTTTTACTATTTGCCAAAATTTTTTTGATGATTCTAATATTTTATCCTGATAACTTATTTTGTTAGAACTACTATTTATTTCTTGAGTTAGAAATTCGTTTTTCTTGTCTTTTATAATTAGAATTTTTTGTATTTGATTTTTGATTGTGTTTGTTCTCTTAGTCAGATCTTTTAATTTTTTTTCGGTTAATGAATAATTTGTCCACGCCATAGATTGAATTTGAAGGGATGATTTGTGAATCATCTGTTACTGATTATCGAATCCTTTTTAGTTTCGCCCAATTCATATGGTTCTCTCAACCCAAAAAATGGAATTGGATTTATTTTTGAAAGTTCTTTTATTATTCCTTTTAGAAATAGAATGCTTTGAGTGATACATTTTTTTGTTTCTTTTGAAGCTTTTCGAAACAATTTAGTTTTTTCTTTTAAAATTGTTAAAGCTATAAAACATTTCGTTTTCCATTTTTTTATTTTTTTTTTTAGTTCTTTAAAAATAGGCTCAAAAAACGAACGCCGTTTTCGAGGAGAGCCGAAAGGTAGTTCAGTTTCCATTCCCCAAACTGTTAAAAAGCAAAAATCATTCTTTTGACCTTTCTTTTTTTTCATTGGATCTTTATGAGAGGGTTGTAGTTTAAATCTGTGCAAGGTTTCAGGCAAAAGGAAATAGGATCTTTATCTGAATACCGTCTATTAACCAGTTTTGGAAATTCTGTTTCGGATAATTGAACACCATTATAAGTGCATTTAACATGCATTTCTCGATTCCAATCCGTTAAATCCTCAGACCACTCAGGAAATTGAAATAATAACATACGGGCAATGTTTTTAACTATTATCAGTGAAGGTAATATAATATATTTTCTAAGAATTGATTGGGTTATTAACACGGGCCCTTATTACTTGAGCAAGTAAAGACTATCCCAAGCTTCTGCTATTTCTATCCTCATTTTCTCTTCTCTTTTGTATTTTCTCTTTTGGCCTCGTCTTTTTTCTCGATCTTTTTTCTGTATAATCAGAAATTTTGATTCTTTGTTTTACATATCCAATTTCGAGATATTCGTTTCAGCGGTCCAGAAATATCAAAGAAAAAAAAGTGGTTTGTCTACTCTGTCCAAAAAGGGAATGTACATTTGCTTGAAACAGCTCCCAAGTAATTGTTTTACGCCTTTGGGCACGCATGGAACCCTTTATTATGTCGCGCCGAAAATCCGATTGTTGCGAATAGCGTATCAAAGCCACTTCGTCTGTTTGATCAGGATCATTAGCATCCTTGGTATTAGTATAAGTATCGGCGTTTGCCTGGTTATTAGTAAAAATCACGACGCTTGGATTTTCTTGAACGAATTTCATGCTCTGCTGTTACATTTCCTCGTTTTCTCCTCCTGTTGTTCTAAATCGTCGATTAATTTGTATGACCATCGAGGAACTTTTTACTTATTTCTTTTTATTCAATAGATTTTTCTAATTGTTTGATTGTTGGGATTAGTTATAACTATATTGAATAAAAATTTCAAAATTTTGACTCGATCCTCGGAATCGATATTTCCCTGTTCATCTTCTGTCAATGTCAATAAAGAGAGTTCTTTTTCTGTTGCTAATGATTTTATATTGAGTGTATCTAGTGTCTGTTCAAGGTCGTGATAATCAGTAGTAAGAAGTAGAGCATGAATCTTATTTATCCAAAATGGATCCGTGTTTTTTTTATAAGTTTGATTTATGGTAAAGGGAACCCCATTTTTTGATTCTTCCGCGGTAGGGTCCATGCAAGAAAGGATCATATAGTTTAGGCAAGTATTCTCGTTTAGTTTCATTATTAGAGAATCGAGTCCTTTTTTCAAGTATGCCCAGATCAAAAGATTCCTTATCTAAAGATTCGACTCTTTTTATAAACTCCTTACTCAAATTTCTTCTTTTTAGTTCATTGATAAAACTCCAATCAGTATACAATTCATCAGAAAACCATTTTCTGGTGTGAAAAATATATTTTTTGTATCATTTCCCCAAAGTTGCTAAACTGGGTGGATACGTAAAGATATTTTTCTTTTCCATCACTGACATGTATAAAAAATATTGTGACATTTCATTTTTATAGCATTTTCAACCCGGTCATTTTTATATATCGCAAAGGTCGATTCCATCGTTTAGAATCAAAAGAAGTGTCACAAGAGGTTTTCAATCCATAATAAATATTTATCTTCTTTTTTTTAATATTTCTAACTTCGAACTTTCTTGATTCCCATCCAGATAAAGTTTCATAAACCAGTCTATTTTTATAGTATGTCTCTTTAAAACGAAAGTGGAATTCGCCCTTATTTTTTTTTTCTTTCCAGTCACTCGTAGCTTTTCTGTTTCGTCGATTTTGCTCGGAT
>NW_026440635.1:7500-10000 GCF_025698485.1 Gossypium arboreum
AATTTAGAAATTCTATGGCTCAGATCTATTCTATTTATTTATTACCTGTGTTTACTATTTAGGCAGAATACCGTCACCCATTCTAACTAAGAAACTGAAAAGGAATTTCGAACCGGAAGAAGTGGGAAAGTGAGAAGAAAAAACATAGAAATAGAAACTATTTCCGAGGGGAGGGCTAACCAAAACAGGGACCGAAGAAAATACTTCTTCTTCCCTTTTTCGGAGAAGAGGTGGATCGAGCAAAATCGACGAAACAGAAAAGCTACGAGTGACTGGAAAGAAAAAAAAAAAAAAATAAGGCGAATTCCACTTTCGTTTAAAGAGACATACTATAAAAATAGACCGGTTTATGAAACTTCTTATCTGGATGGGAATCAAGAAAGTTCAAGTTAGAAATATTAAAAAAAAGAAGATAAATATTTATTATGGATTGAAAAACCTCTTGTGACACTTCTTTTGATTCTAAACGATGGAATCGACCTTTTGATATATAAAAATGACCGGGTTGAAAATGCTATAAAAAATGAAATGTCACAATATTTTTTTTATACATGTCAAAGTGATGGAAAAGAAAAAATATCTTTTACGTATCCACCCAGTTTAGCAACTTTTGGGGAAATGATACAAAAAAAAATATATTTTTCCACCAGAAAATGGTTTTCTGATGAATTGTATACTGATTGGAGTTTTATCAATGAACTAAAAGAAGAAATTTGAGTAAGGAGTTTATAAAAAGTCGAATCTTTAGATGGAATCTTTTGATCTGGGCATACTTGAAAAAAGGACTCGATTCTCTAATAATGAAACTAAACGAGAATACTTACTAAATATGATCCTTTCTTGCATGGACCCTACCATGGAAGAATCAAAATGGGGTTCCCTTTAAGCATAAATCAAACTTATAAAAAAAACACGGATCCATTTTGGATAAATAAGATTCATGCTCTACTTCTTACTACTGATTATCACGACCTTGAACAGACACTAGATACACTCAATATAAAATCATTAGCAACAGAAAAAGAACTCTCTTTATTGACATTGACAGAAGATGAACAGGAAATATCGATTCGAGGATCGAGTCAAAATTTGAAATTTTATTCAATATAGTTATAACTAATCCCAACAATCAAACAATTAGAAAAAATCTATTGGAATAAAAGAAATAAGTAAAAAGTTCCTCGATGGTCATACAAATTAATCGACGATTTAGAACAACAGGAGGGAAAACGAGGAAAATGTAACAGACGCGAAATTCGTTCAAGAAAATCCAAGCGCGTCGTGATTTTACTAATAACCAGGCAAACGCCGATACTTATACTAATACCAAGGATGCTAATGATCCTGATCAAACAGACAAGTGGCTTTGATACGCTATTCGCAACAATCGGATTTTCGGCGACATAATAAAGGGTTCCATGCGTGCCCAAAGGCGTAAAACAATTACTTGGAGCTGTTTCAAGCAAAATACATTCCCCCTTTTTTTGGACAGAGTAGACAAACCACTCTCTTTTCTTTTGATATTTCTGGACCGCTGAAACGAATATCTCGAAATTGGATATGTAAAACAAAAGAATCAAAATTTCTGATTATACAGAAAAAAAGATCGAGAAAAAGACGAGGCCAAAGAAAAATACAAAGAAGAAAATGAGGATAGAAATAGCAGAAGCTTGGGATAGTCTTTTACTTGCTCAAGTAATAAGGGGCTCCGTGTTAATAACCCAATCAATTCTTAGAAAATATATTATATTACCTTCACTGATAATAGTTAAAACATTGCCCGTATGTTATTATTTCAATTTCCTGAGTGGTCTGAGAGTTTAACAGTTGGAATCGAGAAATGCATGTTAAATGCACTTATAATGGTGTTCAATTATCCGAAACAAATTTCAAAAACTGGTTAACAGACGGTATTCAGATAAAGATCCTATTTCCTTTTGCCTGAAACCTTGGCACAGATTTAAACTACAACCCTCTCATAAAGATCAATGAAAAAAGAAAGGTCAAAAATGATTTTTGCTTTTTAACAGTTTGGGGAATGGAAACTGAACTACCTTTCGGCTCTCCTCGAAAACGGCGTTCGTTTTTTGAGCCTATTTTTAAAGAACTAAAAAAAAAAATTAAAAAATGGAAAACGAAATGTTTTATAGCTTTAACAATTTTAAAAGAAAAAACTAAATTGTTTCGAAAAGCTTCAAAAGAAACAAAAAAATGTATCACTCAAAGCATTCTATTTCTAAAAGGAATAATAAAAGAACTTTCAAAAATAAATCCAATTCCATTTTTTGGGTTGAGAGAACCATATGAATTGGGCGAAACTAAAAAGGATTCGATAATCAGTAATAAGATGATTCACAAATCATCCCTTCAAATTCAATCTATGGCGTGGACAAATTATTCATTAACCGAAAAAAAAATAAAAGATCTGACTAAGAGAACAAACACAATCAAAAATCAAATACAAAAAATTCTAATTATAAAAGACAAGAAAAACGAATTT
>NW_026440635.1:17500-27500 GCF_025698485.1 Gossypium arboreum
ACATCTATATGTTTCGATGCAACAACAATATGTTATTTGTAACAAGTAGTTTTGTTGGTTGGTTAATTGGTCATATTTTATTGATGAAATGGGTTGGGTTGGTATTAGTCTGGATACAACAAAATAATTTAATTAGGTCTAATGTACTTATTCGATCTAATAAGTATCTTGTATCAGAATTTAGAAATTCTATGGCTCGAATCTTTAGTATTCTGTTATTTATTACCTGTGTTTACTATTTAGGCAGAATACCGTCACCCATTCTAACTAAGAAACTGAAGGAATTTCCGAACCGGAAGAAGTGGGGAAAGTGAGGAAGAAAAAACATAGAAATAGAAACTATTTCGAGGGAGAAGGGCTAACCAGAAACAGGGGACCGAAGAAAATACTTCTTCTTCCCTTTTTCGGAGGAAGAGGTGGATCCGAGCAAAATCGACGAAACAGAAAAAGCTACGAGTGACTGGAAGAAAAAAAAAAATATAAAGGCGGAATTCCACTTTCGTTTTAAAGAGACATACTATAAAAAATAGACCGGTTTATGAAACTTCTTATCTGGATGGGAATCAAGAAAGTTCGAAGTTAGAAATATTAAAAAAAAAAGAAGATAAATATTTATTATGGATTGAAAAACCTCTTGTGACACTTCTTTTTGATTCTAAACGATGGAATCGACCTTTGCGATATATAAAAAATGACCGGGTTGAAAATGCTATAAAAAATGAAATGTCACAATATTTTTTTTATACATGTCAAAGTGATGGAAAAGAAAAAATATCTTTTACGTATCCACCCAGTTTAGCAACTTTTGGGGAAATGATACAAAAAAAAATATATTTTTTCACACCAGAAAAATGGTTTTCTGATGAATTGTATACTGATTGGAGTTTTATCAATGAACTAAAAAGAAGAAATTTGAGTAAGGAGTTTATAAAAAGAGTCGAATCTTTAGATAAGGAATCTTTTGATCTGGGCATACTTGAAAAAAGGACTCGATTCTCTAATAATGAAACTAAACGAGAATACTTGCCTAAACTATATGATCCTTTCTTGCATGGACCCTACCGCGGAAGAATCAAAAAATGGGGTTCCCCTTTAAGCATAAATCAAACTTATAAAAAAAAAAACACGGATCCATTTTGGATAAATAAGATTCATGCTCTACTTCTTACTACTGATTATCACGACCTTGAACAGACACTAGATACACTCAATATAAAATCATTAGCAACAGAAAAAGAACTCTCTTTATTGACATTGACAGAAGATGAACAGGGAAATATCGATTCCGAGGATCGAGTCAAAATTTTGAAATTTTTATTCAATATAGTTATAACTAATCCCAACAATCAAACAATTAGAAAAAAATCTATTGGAATAAAAGAAATAAGTAAAAAAGTTCCTCGATGGTCATACAAATTAATCGACGATTTAGAACAACAGGAGGGAGAAAACGAGGAAAATGTAACAGCAGAGCATGAAATTCGTTCAAGAAAATCCAAGCGCGTCGTGATTTTTACTAATAACCAGGCAAACGCCGATACTTATACTAATACCAAGGATGCTAATGATCCTGATCAAACAGACGAAGTGGCTTTGATACGCTATTCGCAACAATCGGATTTTCGGCGCGACATAATAAAGGGTTCCATGCGTGCCCAAAGGCGTAAAACAATTACTTGGGAGCTGTTTCAAGCAAATGTACATTCCCCCCTTTTTTTGGACAGAGTAGACAAACCACTCTTTTTTTCTTTTGATATTTCTGGACCGCTGAAACGAATATCTCGAAATTGGATATGTAAAAACAAAGAATCAAAATTTCTGATTATACAGAAAAAGATCGAGAAAAAAAGACGAGGCCAAAGAGAAAATACAAAGAGAAGAAAATGAGGATAGAAATAGCAGAAGCTTGGGATAGTCTTTTACTTGCTCAAGTAATAAGGGGCTCCGTGTTAATAACAATCAATTCTTAGAAAATATATTATATTACCTTCACTGATAATAGTTAAAAACATTGCCCGTATGTTATTATTTCAATTTCCTGAGTGGTCTGAGGATTTAACGGATTGGAATCGAAAATGCATGTTAAATGCACTTATAATGGTGTTCAATTATCCGAAACAGAATTTCCAAAAAACTGGTTAACAGACGGTATTCAGATAAAGATCCTATTTCCTTTTTGCCTGAAACCTTGGCACAGATTTAAACTACAACCCTCTCATAAAGATCCAATGAAAAAAAAGAAAGGTCAAAAGAATGATTTTTGCTTTTTAACAGTTTGGGGAATGGAAACTGAACTACCTTTCGGCTCTCCTCGAAAACGGCGTTCGTTTTTTGAGCCTATTTTTAAAGAACTAAAAAAAAAAATTAAAAAATGGAAAACGAAATGTTTTATAGCTTTAACAATTTTAAAAGAAAAAACTAAATTGTTTCGAAAAGCTTCAAAAGAAACAAAAAAATGTATCACTCAAAGCATTCTATTTCTAAAAGGAATAATAAAAGAACTTTCAAAAATAAATCCAATTCCATTTTTTGGGTTGAGAGAACCATATGAATTGGGCGAAACTAAAAAGGATTCGATAATCAGTAATAAGATGATTCACAAATCATCCCTTCAAATTCAATCTATGGCGTGGACAAATTATTCATTAACCGAAAAAAAAATAAAAGATCTGACTAAGAGAACAAACACAATCAAAATCAAATACAAAAATTCTAATTATAAAAGACAAGAAAAACGAATTTCTAACTCAGAAATAAATAGTAGTTCTAACAAAATAAGTTATCAGGATAAAATATTAGAATCATCAAAAAAATTTTGGCAAATAGTAAAAAGAAGAAATATTCGATTAATCCGGAAATTCTATTTTTTTATAAATTTTTTCATTGAAAAGATATACATGGATATTCTTCTATATATCATTAATATTCCAAGAACCAATACCCAACTTTTTCTTGAATCAACAAAAAAAATGATTGAGAACTTCATTCACAATAATGAAGCAAATCAAGAAAGAATTAATAAAACAACTAAAAATACAACTCATTTTATTTCAACTATAAAAACCTCACTTTCTTCACTTTCTAATATTAGTATTAGAAATAAAAATGAAAAAGCTTTTTGTGACTTATCCTCCCTCTCACAAGCATATGTATTTTACAAATTATCACAAACCCAAGTTATTAGTTTTTATAAATTCAAACCTATCCTTCAATATCATGGAACATCTCTTTTTCTTAAAAATGAAATAAAAGATTATTTTGAAGAACAGGAGTATCTCATTCCAGATTAAGACATCATTATGGGTTAAGACAGAAAATTGTTTGGCATTCTGGAATGAATGAATGGAAAAACTGGTTAAGGAGTCGTTATCAATACGATTTAGTTCAGAATAGATGGCTAAAATTAGGACCAGGACAATGGCGAAATAGAGTCAATCAACACTATCTGGCTCAAAATAAACATTTAACAAAATGGGATTCAGATGAAAAAGAAAGATTAATTCATTACGAAAAAAAAAATGATTTTCAAGCGAACTCATTACTAACTCAAGAATATAAACTGAATCAAGAACAAAAATATAAAAAATCTAATTTTAAAAAACACTATGGATATGATTTTTTATCATATAAATCTATTAATTATCAAGATAAGAGGGACCCGTATGCTTATGGATCACCATTCCAAGTAAATAAGAGGAAGAGAGTTCTTATCATTACAACATGGATAAACAAAATTTTTTGATACACTGAGGATATCCCCATCCATAATTATCTAGGAGAAGGCGATATCCTAGATGCTATAGAATTTTTCGCACAGAAAGTTTTTAATTGGAGAATTCTTGATTTTGTCTTAGAAATAAGGTCGATATTGAGTCCTGGGTCGATACCAGTACCAAGAGTAAGAAAAATATTAAGACTGTGGTTAAGAATTATCAAATAATTGATAAAATGGACCTTTTTTATTTCACAATTTATCAAGATCAAGAAAGCAACCCATCCAATAAAAAAGGAAGCCATTTTGATTGGATGGGACTGAATGAAGAAATACTAAGTCATCCTATACCGAATCTAGAACTTTGGTTCTTCCCAGAATTTGTGCTGCTATATAATGCATATAAGGTTAAACCATGGATCATACCAATAAAATTACTTCTTTTCAATTTTAATGGAAATAGGAACATTAATAAAAATATTATTGAAAATAAAAAAAGGGACTCCCTTATAGCACCAAACGAAAAACAAATTATTGGATTAGAGAATCGAAATCAAGAAGAAAAAGAACCCATAGGTGAAGGGGGTCTTGTATCAGATGCACAAAAACAAGGAAATTTTAAATCCGTTCTCTCAAACCAAGAAAAAGATGTTGAAGAAGATTATGATAAATCAGACAAAAAAAAACGTAGAAAGAAAAAGCAATACAAGAGCAACACGGAAGCAGAGCTTGATTTCTTCCTAAAAAGGTATTTGCGTTTTCAATTGAGATGGGATGATTCTTTAAATCAAAGAATAATCAATAATATCAAAGTATATTGCCTCCTGCTTAGACTGATAAATCCAAACGAAATTGTTATATCCTCTATTCAACGGGGAGAGATGAATCTGGATATTTTGATGATTCAGAAGGATTTAACTCTTAGAGAATTAATGAAAAAAGGAATATTGATTATCGATCCAGTTCGTCTGTCGGTAAAAAATGATGGACAATTTATTCTATATCAAACTATAAGTATTTTGTTGGTTCATAAAAATAAACACCAAATTAATCAAAGATACCAAGAAAAAAACTATATTGATAAAAATCATTTTTATGAATTTATTGCAAGACATCAAAAGATGACTGAAAATAAAGACAAAAATCATTATGATTTGTTTGTTCCTGAAAATATTTTATCCCCTAACCACCGGCGAGAATTGCGAATTCAATTTCTTTCAATTCAGGGATAAAATGGTATGCATAGAAATGCAGTATTTTTAAATAATGTAAAAACTGTGGTCAAGTTTTGACTAAAAACAAACATCTTGATAGTGATAAAAAGAAACTAATTAAATTAAAGTTCTTTCTTTGGCCCAATTATCGATTAGAAGATTTAGCTTGTATGAATCGATATTGGTTTAATACTAATAACGGCAGTCGTTTCAGTATGATAAGGATCCGTATGTATCCGCGTCTGAAAATTCGTTAATGGTACATTTTAATGGTACATTTTCCCCTATATTATGTATGTATCGTGACGGGTATATGAAAACAAATAGATGGTCACAAGGATTGTCTTACATTTTATTCTGATACACGATACTAATTTAATGACATACATATCAATTAGATCGACAAATGAATCAACAAAATCCTCTTATTTGAACTCTAAAATTTTCTCTTTTGTAGAAATCTCTCACTCTTTTGTATCCCTATACGAATCAAATCGAAACCCGGATTGATTAATTTTATTTGAAAAAAAAAATGATAAAGTTCATAACGAACTTAAAATCATCGTGTATATCAAAATGACTGGTATTATTATTACTGATCAGTAAAATTCACATTCAAAAAAAGGGGGAAATTTTTTGGTTTTATGGTAAAAAATTCATTCATCTCAGTTATTTTTCAAGAAAAAAAAGAAGAAAACAGGGGGTCTGCTGAATTTCAAATAGTTAGTTTCACCAATAAGATACGAAGACTTACTTCACATTTGGAATTGCACAAAAAAGACTATTTATCTCAGAGAGGTCTACGTAAAATTCTAGGAAAACGTCAACGACTGCTATCTTATTTATCAAAGACAAATAAAATACGTTATAAAGAATTAATTGGTGAGTTGGATATTCGGGAATCAAAAAATCGTTAATTTGCAAATTTTGAATTAGTCGATTTATTAGATTTTCATTTTGATGTACTTGTTTTCGTTTTCAACAATTCATGTAAGAATGAATCGAGGAAAAACTTATGAATCTATCAGCTACAGAAAAAGACCTTATGATAGTCAATATGGGGCCTCACCACCCATCAATGCATGGTGTTCTTCGTCTCATCGTTACTCTAGATGGTGAAGATGTTGTTGACTGTGAACCAATATTAGGTTATTTACACAGAGGAATGGAAAAAATTGCGGAAAACCGAACAATTATACAATATTTGCCTTATGTAACGCGTTGGGATTATTTAGCCACTATGTTCACGGAAGCAATAACCGTAAATGGACCAGAACAGTTGGGGAATATTCAAGTCCCTAAAAGGGCCAGCTATATCAGAGTAATTATGTTGGAGTTGAGTCGTATAGCTTCTCATCTATTATGGCTTGGACCTTTTATGGCAGATATTGGTGCACAGACCCCCTTTTTCTATATTTTCAGAGAAGAAATTAGTATATGATCTATTCGAAGCTGCCACCGGTATGAGAATGATGCATAATTATTTTCGTATCGGAGGAGTGGCGGCCGATCTACCTTACGGCTGGCTAGATAAATGTTTGGATTTCTGTGATTATTTTTTAACAGGAATTGTTGAATATCAAAAACTTATTACGCGAAATCCTATTTTTTTAGAACGAGTTGAAGGGATAGGCGTTATTGGTGGAGAAGAAGCAATAAATTGGGGTTTATCCGGCCCAATGCTACGAGCATCTGGAATCAAATGGGATCTTCGGAAAGTTGATCATTATGAGTGTTACGACGAATTTGATTGGGAAATCCAGTGGCAAAAAGAAGGAGATTCATTAGCTCGTTATTTAGTCCGAATCAGTGAAATGACGGAATCTATAAAAATAATTCAACAGGCCCTGGAAGGAATTCCGGGTGGTCCCTATGAGAATTTAGAAATCCGATGCTTTGATCGAGAAAGGGATCCAGAATGGAATGATTTTGAATATCGATTCATTAGTAAAAAACCTTCTCCCACATTTGAATTACCGAAACAAGAACTTTATGCGAGAATGGAAGCCCCAAAGGGAGAATTAGGAATTTTTCTGATAGGGGATCAAAGCGGTTTTCCTTGGAGATGGAAAATTCGCCCGCCAGGTTTTATCAATTTGCAAATTCTTCCTCAGTTAGTTAAAAGAATGAAATTGGCTGATATTATGACGATACTAGGTAGCATAGATATCATTATGGGAGAAGTGGATCGTTGAAATGATAATTTATACGACAGAAGTAGAAGATATCAATTCCTTTTACACATTGGAATCTTTAAAAGAGGTCTATGGGATCATATGGATGTTGGTCCCTATTTTGACTCTTGTATTGGGAATCACAATAGGTGTACTAGTAATTGTATGGTTAGAAGAAATATCTGCAGGAATACAACAACGTATTGGGCCTGAATATGCCGGTCCTTTGGGCATTCTTCAAGCGCTAGCAGATGGAACAAAACTGCTTTTCAAAGAAAATATTCTTCCATCTAGAGGCAATACTCGTTTATTTAGTATTGGACCGGCTATAGCAGTCATATCAATTTTACTAAGTTTTTCAGTAATTCCTTTTAGCTCTCGCCTTATTTTAGCCGATCTCAATATCGGTATTTTTTTATGGATTGCCATTTCAAGTATTGCTCCCGTTGGACTTCTTATGTCAGGATACGGATCAAATAATAAATATTCCTTTTTAGGTGGTCTGCGAGCTGCTGCTCAATCGATTAGTTATGAAATACCATTAACTCTATGTGTTTTATCAATATCTCTACGTGCGATTCGTTGAACTAGAAACTTTTATTTTACCTATTCCTTTCGTTCTAGAAAATAAGTTGAGTTGATAAACTAAATTAGATAGTTATATATGAGTGAAAGAAAGCAGCTTATAAATTCGCAGTAAATTAAACAAAAAAATAGAATCTCATTTCCTATGTACAAAAGTTAAGTGGAAGAAAACGTAAGCGGAAGAAGTCTTTACCCCAAGACGGGTTGATTAGTCAATCTAGCTTGAAGCGGGCTCAAAAGATCAACCGTATAGAGTTTTCGCTATCCTTTGTATGGATTCCCATACATGTATTGCTAAACAAACGGGGGATTGAACAAAAAACGAGTGGATGGTTAGGAACACCAAAATACATAAAGGATTGGTAATGGAGATTATGTAAATTATATAAAAAGAGACTTCTGGATAACATAAAAAGAATACTAATTGGGGCTTTAAATTCGTAGAAATGACTAGGCAGTACTCCCCATGATTCCGGTCCAGAGTATCCTCCTATCTGCCGATTAAAGTAATGACTATCAGGAACGAAATAATCCTTTACTATTTTTTAGTTTAAGCCCCATTCGTGGTTTTATCAGATCCGAAAGCAGAATAGGAACGAAAAAGAAACAATAAAGAATAAAAAAGAAATCTTTTTTTTTATTCTTTCTTTCATAGATATAGAGAGATCTAATCCGTGTCATGATTTATGAGCTAATGGAATGTTTCATTTTTTCGTAATGAAAACAATGGGTTGAAATATCTATTGATATTCTACAAGAAGTATTTTATTGAAGGCTTAAGTTATTACTCAACAAATAAAATTGAAATTATGAATGGGCGAGATCAATTCAGAAGCACTTTTTTATTCTTCAGAATATAGCAGACGGAATTCCATTGGTATAATTTTGGACCTTCCAATCTATTTTTCTCTATCTATTCTACAACCATACGAAGATAAATAATACTGATTCGGTCCTAAATTTATTTGTGACCACGAGGAGCCGTATGAGGTGAAAATCTCATGTACGGTTTTGGACTAGCGATGTAAACAGTGATGTTATCATCGACTATAATTATCTAACAGTTCAAGTACAGTTGATATAGTTGAGGCGCAATCAAAAATATGGTTTTGGGGATGGAATTTGTGGCGTCAGCCAATAGGGTTTATCGTTTTTCTAATTTCTTCTCTAGCGGAATGCGAGAGATTACCTTTTGATTTACCAGAAGCGGAGGAAGAATTAGTAGCAGGGTATCAAACCGAATATTCAGGTATCAAATTTGGTTTATTTTACGTTGCTTCCTATCTAAATCTATTACTTTCTTCGTTATTTGTAACAGTTCTTTACTTGGGGGGTTGGAATATTTCCATTCCGTACGTATTCGCCCCTGAGCTATTTGAAATAAATAAAATAAATGGAATCATTGGAACGACAATTGGTATCTTTATTACATTAGCTAAAACTTATTTGTTTTTGTTTATTTCTATCGCAACACGATGGACTTTACCTAGGTTAAGAATGGACCAATTATTAAATCTCGGGTGGAAATTTCTTTTACCCATTTCTCGGTAATCTATTATTAACAACTTCTTTTCCAACTTCTTTCACTGTAAAGAAAAAAAGAATCTGAGATTCTGATGCTTGGTTCAAACAAGAGAAAGAAACAAACATAAAATTATTCATAGATATTCACGATATATTCCTATGGTAACTGGGTTCATGAATTATGGCCACCAAACAGTCCGAGCAGCAAGGTACATTGGTCAAGGTTTCGCAGTTACCTTATCCCACAAAATCGTTTACCGTAACTATTCAATATCCTTATGAAAATTAATCCATCAGAGCGTTTCCGCGGACGAATCCATTTGAATTTGATAAATGGCATTGTAGTAGTATGTGTGTTATGCCCTATAGATCTACCCGTTGTTGATTGGAAATTTGAAACGGATATTCGATAATTGACGATTATACAATTCGAAACAATTTTGAATTCAATTCAAAGAAAAACTCAATAAAAGTAAACCTCCTGTTCTATTAAAGTAAAGAGAATTTACCATTCATTCTTTTAAGGTTCCGTTTTGGGTTTAAGTTAAAAGAATGTTTGGTTTTCGAATTAAAAAATGAATGAGGCCTTTGGTCAATAAATAAAAATTCAATTACAAATTAACAGGTTGATAAATTTTCGGATTCTTTTTGTTGAAAATTAAAATATATTTAATATATTCATAATTATTTCGAAATATATAGTTTCAAAAAACAAAATACCCTTTTCTTTTGAACAAAAAGAATCAAAAACGAAACTATCAATAATTGTAGCTTAGAGCAATTCACGCCCT
>NW_026440635.1:35000-39051 GCF_025698485.1 Gossypium arboreum
TAATGAAACTAAACAGAGAATGCACCTAAACTATATGATCCTTTTCTTGCATGGACCCTACCATGGAAGAATCAAAAATGGGGTTCCCCTTTAAGCATAAATCAAACTTATAAAAAAAAACACGGATCCATTTGGATAAATAAGATTCATGCTCTACTTCTTACTACTGATTATCACGACCTTGAACAGACACTAGATACACTCAATATAAAATCATTAGCAACAGAAAAGAACTCTCTTTATTGACATTGACAGAAGATGAACGAAATATCGATTCCGAGGATCGAGTCAAAATTTTGAAATTTTTATTCAATATAGTTATAACTAATCCCAACAATCAAACAATTAGAAAAAATCTATTGGAATAAAAGAAATAAGTAAAAAGTTCCTCGATGGTCATACAAATTAATCGACGATTTAGAACAACAGGAGGGAGAAAACGAGGAAAATGTAACAGCAGAGCATGAAATTCGTTCAAGAAAATCCAAGCGCGTCGTGATTTTTACTAATAACCAGGCAAACGCCGATACTTATACTAATACCAAGGATGCTAATGATCCTGATCAAACAGACGAAGTGGCTTTGATACGCTATTCGCAACAATCGGATTTTCGGCGCGACATAATAAAGGGTTCCATGCGTGCCCAAAGGCGTAAAACAATTACTTGGGAGCTGTTTCAAGCAAATGTACATTCCCCCCTTTTTTTGGACAGAGTAGACAAACCTCTTTTTTCTTTTGATATTTCTGGACCGCTGAAACGAATATCTCGAAATTGGATATGTAAAACAAAGAATCAAAAATTTCTGATTATACAGAAAAAAGATCGAGAAAAAAGACAGGCCAAAAGAAAAATACAAAGAGAAGAGAAAATGAGGATAGAAATAGCAGAAGCTTGGGATAGTCTTTTACTTGCTCAAGTAATAAGGGGCTCCGTGTTAATAACAATCAATTCTTAGAAAATATATTATATTACCTTCACTGATAATAGTTAAAAACATTGCCCGTATGTTATTATTTCAATTTCCTGAGTGGTCTGAGGATTTAACGGATTGGAATCGAGAAATGCATGTTAAATGCACTTATAATGGTGTTCAATTATCCGAAACAGAATTTCCAAAAAACTGGTTAACAGACGGTATTCAGATAAAGATCCTATTTCCTTTTGCCTGAAACCTTGGCACAGATTTAAACTACAACCCTCTCATAAAGATCAATGAAAAAAAGAAAGGTCAAAGAATGATTTTTGCTTTTTAACAGTTTGGGGAATGGAAACTGAACTACCTTTCGGCTCTCCTCGAAAACGGCGTTCGTTTTTGAGCCTATTTTAAGAACTAAAAAAAAATAAAAAATGGAAAACAAAATGTTTTATAGCTTTAACAATTTTAAAAGAAAAAACTAAATTGTTTCGAAAAGCTTCAAAGAAACAAAAAATGTATCACTCAAAGCATTCTATTTCTAAAAGGAATAATAAAAGAACTTTCAAAAATAAATCCAATTCCATTTTTTGGGTTGAGAGAACCATATGAATTGGGCGAAACTAAAAAGGATTCGATAATCAGTAATAAGATGATTCACAAATCATCCCTTCAAATTCAATCTATGGCGTGGACAAATTATTCATTAACCGAAAAAAAAATAAAAGATCTGACTAAGAGAACAAACACAATCAAAAATCAAATACAAAAAATTCTAATTATAAAAGACAAGAAAAACGAATTTCTAACTCAAGAAATAAATAGTAGTTCTAACAAAATAAGTTATCAGGATAAAATATTAGAATCATCAAAAAAATTTTGGCAAATAGTAAAAAGAAGAAATATTCGATTAATCCGGAAATTCTATTTTTTATAAATTTTTCATTGAAAAGATATACATGGATATTCTTCTATATATCATTAATATCCAGAACCAATACCCAACTTTTCTTGAATCAACAAAAAAATGATTGAGAACTTCATTAATAAATCGAATACGGTCCAAGTAATAAACGCCCAAGTTTCCTTGGGTCCCAATTCAATATGATCCCCGCCTCATTAGCCCATACGGCTCCCGAAAAATTCCTATGGTTAAAAGATAAACCCGAGACTAATAATACGATAACTCCAACGATCCAATTGTTGAGTCAATTGATATCTGTAATAATTTTTAGAAGAAAGAAAATAAGTGTTTAGTAAAACATTGCTTCTTTCATTCATGTATTGGATTTTCCCAAACGAAAATGAAAAATTATTGTTTTCACCAATAATCTTTATGGCCTTTCGAAATGTAATGACTAGAAGAGCTACTGATAATAATGATCCACATAAAGAGCTGCATAGCCTAATACCATCATACTTACGTGCATCATTAACCACTGGGATTGGAGAGCAGGTGCTAATATTGCAGATTGATGCATTTTGGTTAAAAGACCCGAAGTGGCAAAGCCTTGGGTAAAAATAGCACTTGGTGCGGTTATTGCACTTAAATTATTTTTGCGCTTTTTAAATTTTAAATAGGAAACCATATGAATAAGGAGAAACCCCATGAAAGAAAGATTAATGATTCATATAAATCACTTAATGGAAATGTCCTGAATAAATCCAACAGTGACTAATAATCCTGTTATACAGAAAAGGTGACTATCATGCCCTTTTCTGATGAATCATATAGTCCTACGACTTCATCTACTAATAAGAATAAGGTTAAAAAATGAATTGTAATTACAATTGAAACGACTGAAAAAGATATATGAGTTAATATATGCTCTAAAGTTGAAAAAATCATAAAAATTATGAAAAAAGCCTGGGTTTCAAGATTTTATGGAATGGAAATCAGGAATGAAATTCATTTTCATTATAGGACTTATTCTATCTCTTTTAGAAGATACTATGCCGCCACTCGGACTCGAACCGAGATGCTCTAGCACTGCTTCCTAAGAGCAGCGTGTCTACCGATTTCACCATAGCGGCTTGCTCGAAATCATAATAACCCATTTTTTAGTCAATCGTCGAGATTGAAGGTGAAGGGGTCAATTCAATGTAAAATGTCAAATTTGTTAGGAAGCATTTAATTTTTTATTGATAAATAACAACTCGTTGAAATAGCAATTTGAAGGTTCAAAAGGAATCTTTAGTATTTATTGTATCATTTTATTTATTTAATTATCCTTTCTATTTAATTAGGTCGTCAATAGAGATTTTTTAGTTTGTGTTTTCCTAAAAGAGAACTCCTTTATTGGAACTAAACTAACTAGTTGTAACTTCAATTCATAGATAAAATTCAACAAAACAAAAAAGGGTTCTTTATCATTTTCATTTTTTAATGATTCATTTCTCATTCTTTTGTATGATTTTTATGAATCTATAAAAAACTATAAAAAAATGCTTATTAATTGACTGAATAAATGAATGAAAAATATGATTTTAGAGATCACAATTTCAGCACCACACCAACGATTTCAAAAGATTTATGTAATTTTTGTATTAATCGTTAGCATTTTGCGTTTGTTTTAAGGATTTATCAAACCAACTAGATATTGGGTTGTACCCGTTACGTTATATAAAAAGCGTTTCGATTCCTGTCATAATTGTACCATACTTCAAAAAAGTATTTCAATTCTAAAAATATGTCTTGATTTATTTTCTTACATTTTCTTATACAAACATAGGATTTCTTTAGATCACTTCAAATTGATACATTATTTGTATATCCACTAAATTAGAAAAGGGGTTTTCTCCATTGGGTTGAAAACAGGGGAAGGAGATATAGTAATTCAGAGAAATAATGATTCATAAAGTTACAAAATTGAAACTTAATGGGTTAGTTTCGACAATCCAGTTAAAGCTCTTATATATATGTGCTCCGCGATCCGCTATAGTATAAATAGAAAAAAAAAATTCTTATTCTATTATATTCTATTATTTAATTATTTATTATTATAAATTGAATAAAAATAACAAATTATTATAACACTAACATAACAAATACAAATGGGCGATGGGAAAATAAGAATCCTCCCCGGAAATGAAAAAAGATATTCAAAAATTCAAAAAGTAAAACCTTTGTATCCTA
>NW_026440636.1:0-15525 GCF_025698485.1 Gossypium arboreum
CTCCACACATTTTTTTCATTTTTATCACCCATACACCTTTGTTTATTTTTCACCCTAATGCACCAACAAAACATGTTTCATGACATGTTTAGCCCATCCTCCTTGTCATGGCCGCCACCACCTATAAAGGGAATTTGACATGCAAGTCCTTTATTTTGCATGCATGCTTTAATTAGTCATCACACACTTCCCCATCATACTTTCAAAGTTCACTACTAGGTCCTTTCTAGTGAAATTCACCTTTATAACACTAAACCAATCATCAAAAATGTCATACATGAATACACACATATTATAGGCATCGAAATAAATTTTAAATTATTTTTATGCCTCGGTTTTTGGTCCCGAGACCACCTTCCGACTAGGGTCAATTTTGAGGTCACAACTCTCCCCCTTAAGAAATTTTCGTCCCGAAAAATCTTACCGTAAATAGGCTTGGATATCGCTCTTTCATAGAGTTCTCGGTCTCCCAAGTAGCTTCTTCTATCCCGTGCTTGAGCTATAACACTTTCACTAGCGGAACCCGCTTGTTTGCAACTCTTTCACTTCTCGTGATAGGATACGAATCGGTTCTTCCTCATAACTCATATTAGCTTGAATTTCAATTTCGATGGACTAATCACGTGCGATGGATCGGATCTATAGCGTCGAAGCATCGAAGCGTGAAAGACATCGTGAACCTTTTGAGTTCGGGGCAAAATCAAACGATATGCCACTGGACCGACTGCTCGATATCTCATATGGCCCAATGAACCTCGGGCTCAACTTGCCCTTACGGCCAGAACACGAGTATCTTTTTCCAAGGCGATACCTTGAAAACACTTTATCACCCACGATACTCGATATCCTTACGCTCGGATCCGCGTCGACTTACGGCGATCGAAGGCTATCTTCGACTTTCACGGATTACTTTCACTTTCATTCAGCATCCCTAATCAAATCCACCAGTAAATCTTGCTTTCATCGAGCTCGGTCCAAAACAATGGTGTACGGCATTTACGGCCGATACAAGGCCTCGTAGGGTGCCATCTTAATACTTGATTGAAAGTCTGTTGTTGTAGCGAATTCAATCAACGGCAAATACCTGCTTCCATGAACCACTAAACTCGAGGACGCAACATCTTAACATATCCTCAAGTATCGAATTATCCGCTCGGATTGACCATCGGTTTGGGGGTGAAAGCGGTGCTGAAATGCAACTTGGTACCCAAAGCTTCTTGCAACTTTTTCCAAAATCGCGAGGTAAATCTCGGATCTCTATCCAACACGATGGAAATAGGCACCGTGTAATCTCACAATCGAAGCGTACAATTCCGCTAATTTGTCCATTGAAAAATCCGTGCGTCGGGGACAAAGTGGAAGACTTAGTCAATCGATCCACCACGACCCAAACCGCATCCTTCTTACTTGCGACAATGGCGGTCCGGATACAAAGTCCATTGTGACTCGATCCCATTTCCACTCGGTATCGTGATTGGTAAGTAATCCGAAGGCACTTGATGTTCGCTTTCACTTGTTGACATATTAAACATCTCGAAACAAAGTCGGAGATGTCTGCTTCATACCATGCCACCAAAACCGACGTTTCAAATCATTGTACATCTTCGTACTCCCGGGTGGATTGCCATTCGGCTACAATGGGCTTCATTCGAATTATCGAAATGAGTTCAATTCTTTGGAACACAGACGACTTTTGAACCTCAAACAATCGTCATCGTCGATTTGAAACTCCGAGTCCTTGTTCGAACACACGCAGCCCGCTTTGCAACCAACTCGTCGTCGACTTTACGAGCTTCTGAATTTGGTGTGTCAATAATGGTTTGGCTTTCAATTCAGCCACTAACACCGCGGATCGGACGGACAAGTGCACATTCATCGTCGTAAAGTGAATAACGATTTACGACTCAAGGCATCCGCAACCACATTCGCCTTTCCGGGTGATAGTCAATGATCACTCATAATCCTTTAACATCGAGCCAACGTCTTTGTCCGATTTAAGTCTCTTTGGGTCATCAAATATTTGAGACTTTTGTGATCCAGTATACATGGCACCTTTCACCAAATAAGTAATGTCGCAAATCTTTAAGGCGAATCGATGGCGCCAATTCGAGATCATGAGTCGGATAATTTTTCTCATGTGGCTTTAATTGCCTCGGCGCAGGCCACAACTCGACCTTCTTGCTTCCAACCTAACCCATGTGAGAGGCGTCTATAGATGACAAACTCCTTGGGACTCGGGTTGCACTAGAATGGGGCTTATCAAATAAGTTTTCGTTGATCGAAACTTTTTGGCATTTCTCCCTATTCAACTTAACATCCTTTTGGGTCCGTCCTGGTAATATGTTCATGCTCGGGTTGGGCTTGGTAAGCTTTAAATCTATGTGATGATTGCAATTGTATGATTGTGGTGAAAATGAGTTGGTGTGTAAAATGCCTCAAATATCTTATTGTATAGAATATGAAATGTGGATGTATGACTTGGTATGAGATTGAACCGAGGTCCAAGGAACTATGATATAGTTCGATATGGATGGAGTACTTAGCCTCGTTCATTATTTCATGTTGTAATAATTTTGTTAATGGATGGTTGTGGAATGCTTATGACTTACTGAGTTGTAAACTCACTCGGTGTTTTTTGTCACCCATTTTAGGTCTCTTGGACTCGTATTTTTGCGTGCTCGGAACCGTCGTTGAAGTCATCATCACCGCTGAAATCTTGTGGTATTGTTTTTGTTGTTGAAGAACATTTGGCATGTATAGGCTATTATATTTTGTTGAATTGTGGGTTGTAAACTTTAAGCCATGTGAAAATGGCCTATGTGGTCGTCGAGTGGGATGCTAGAACCTATAGCCACGAGTCTTAGAAACTCAAATTTTGATAAGGTGGCCATAATTTGTGTCATGTATGATGGATGATTAAGGCCAAGGAAAACTTCATGAAATTGGCATAGTCTGCAGTAACTGTTGCGGATAGCAGCAGTGGGATGAGATTGAAAATCGCTAAAAATAGTAGAAGTAGAACTAAATAGTGAGTAAATTATGGAACTGAACCTTGATGAATCTATTTTTATATGGACGAAACGAAACGACCATATGAGCAGTATACTGAGAAATATTAAAGTTCTCGTGAGACAGGGCCAGAACGGTTTCTGGGTCCCCTGTCGCGACTTTGAAAATTTACCATAAATTATCCAGAAAGAATTAGGAGTCATGCCTTATATGTACAGATTCCATTTTGAGTCTAGTTTCATTAGAAATAAACGGAACCAGTATTAAAGCCCTGTACAGAGATATTCAAGTTGTAACGCGAAGGTCAGAGCAGTCGATCCCTGTAACATGGGTGACTTTAACTAATAAACTGTACCAATTGGCCCAACCAAAAATTCTAAAAATAAATCCATGGATGGGTATATGAGTCTAAATTCAGGAAAATTTACGAAACCAGTTTCAGTTTTGAAACTCGAGATATGATTTTAAAGGCGACGGTGACGCAGTTTTCCAGCCTGTCCAGAAATGCCAAATTGGTCGGTACTTTAAGAGGATTTGTCTCGTTAACCCCTCGTGTCCGACACCGGCGATGGTCTCGGGTTTGGGGTGTTACAGTTTTAGTTGCTAACTTGATGTTCATGTTAGCCCATGGTCCAAATCCTTGTTGTGCCATGGAAATGGTATTTGGCCAAGTTTGATATTGTGTTAAAGCCATTGCATGCTAAATGTGAAGCTTGTTGATGATGCATGCAATGATGGATTGACTACTCTTGAAATTTCTTTTAGCATTCTTGAGTAAGACATTGAATCCTTTGTTTAACCATGACCAAAAAAATTAAAAGGGTATGGTGTGTGATGTATTCGGCCATGGTATGCTCATGAGCATGGTTTATGCTTCTTGCATGTTAGTTAAAATTTGTGTTTTGGATGGTTATGGACACCTTGAAATTCCTTGCACCTATATGTGTATATATGTTTACACATGATGTTTTGGTTATGAAGTAAGTGATAAATATGTTTGTTTAAAGAAGAAAGTGTTGAAGAATGTTTGTGAAATTGCAAGTACATTCGCCTAGTACACATATGATGTGAAAATCTTGCAATTTATTGTTGATTTTGTGCAAGTATGACTAAGTATAATCGGCCACATGAGGGGAACTATTGTGCATGCATTAGGTTAGAGGCAAGCTTAATGGTGCCTATTCTTGACTTAGGTAATCGGCTACCTTGTTGTGAGCTAAGGCCGAATAATGCGTAATTAAAGAAAATTGACTAAAGTGCTTAGTTATGTGATGTTGAGTCAATGATGTGTGTATTCGGCCAAGGCTAGCAAAGCGAGACTTTAATAAATTGAATTTGTTTGAATTAGCTCAAGAGCTTAGAGGCCACAATTGGATAAGGGAAGGAAAAAGTGATCGAATAGCGTTGAAGCCGTTCGACAACATCCGAAATGCGTCTTCAAGTAATGACCCTACTTGAATTATGTGAAATGAAATTATGGATCTGTAATGATTACTAATATACGTGTGTAGTATTTGAATGGTACCGGGCTAAGTCCAAGAAGGCATTCGCTAGTGATTATATTTGTGTTTGAGCCTTAATGCGAAAATGAAACATGAATGTGTAATGATTATGGATGTATGTGTGCATGAGCAATTGAATGATATAAGGTTAAGACCGAAGGCAATTGTGCTAGTGACTTTCAAGCTAATACCAAGGCATTCGTGCAAGTTGTTATATCGGGCTAATACTAGAAGGCATTTGTCGCGTCGTTATATCAGATAAGACTTCGAAGGCATTAGATGCGTGGTTATATCCGGTTGTATACGAGAAGAAGCTTGGGTTGAAGGTGGCGTTGGTTGCTGTAATACATTTAATTAGTACGCTCGAAAAGCCCAAAGGATAAGGTATGTTTACATGTGCAATGGAAAAGTCGATACGTTTGAATAATATTAGTCAATCGACTAACGATTTTCAGCTCTTGAATTGGTTGATATCTTGTGAATGTATATGTTGATGAAGTGTGAAGTAAGTATGATTATGTGAATGTGTATAAATGAAATGATTCATTTGGCTATGTGAATGTAATGCTTTAGTTAAAGCCGATTTCATCGCTTGAGATTTACTAAGCATAAACATGCTTACCCGTTGCTTTGGCTCTTGTTTTATAGATTTTGCTCTAGCGATCGGATTCGGGATCATTGAGTGAAGTCATCCACACTATCAAACCCCTTTGGTACTCTTTTAGTTGAACTTTGGATATGGCATGTATGGACTACCCTCGGTTGTTTTCAAGTGCTTTTGTGATGTATATGTTACGGCCATGCGAAAATGGTTAATAAAAGTGATCTGAATTAGACCATTTGTGGTTTGTAATTTTATATGGTTTCATGATGTTATTATGGATTGGAATGGGAGTGTTGGTCACATGATCAGCCATTTGAATGGCTAAACATGATCATAGTTGGACCTATGTATGACTAGACTATAGTTGGTCCATGGAAACTACAAAATAGGTAAGGCCTACCTTAAAAACAGATGCTGCCAGTTGCAGTGATGTGGATGTGAAAAATCACCAAAATTTGTAGGAAGGGTATTAAATTGTGAATAAGTTATGCAAACGAACCTTGCGAGTCTATTTTCATATGAAATGTGAAACAATCATATGAACAGTATCAGAGAGATATTAAAGTTCTCGTGAGACAGGGCCAGAACGGTTTCTGGGTCCCCTACGCGACTTTGAAAATTTACTATAAATTATCCAGAAAGAATTAGAAGTCATGCCTTATATTTGCAGATTCCATTTTGAGTCTAGTTTCATTAAAAAGCGGCACCAGTATTAAAGCCCTGTCGAGAGATATTCAAGTTGTAGCGAAGGTCAGTGTAGTCGACCCCTGTAACATGGGTGACTTTAACTAATAAACTGTACCAATCGAACCAAAATTCTAGAAATAAATCCATGGATGGATATATGAGTCTAAATTCAGGAAAATTCTGAATCAGTTTCGAGTTTTGAAACTCATATGATTTTTAAGGTAGATGTGTGATTTCGGCTGTCTGGAAATGCCAAATTAATCGGTACTTTAAGAGATTTGTCTGTTAACCCCTTGTGTCCGACACGGCGATGGTCTCGGTGTAACACCCGAACGAGACCATGCGATTAATTCGACAAATTAACAAGATCACTTGTTTTGCCCATCCATTTGACATTTCAGTCAGGCTGAAAACTAATCAGTTCAAAACTGGAAATCTAAATGAAAGACTCAAATTCTGTTTGGATAATTATAGTAAATTTAAAAGTTGCGACAGAACGAAACCGTTCTGTCTCAATCAATATCTCTTAACATGTAACTCCTATGACCATTTCGTTTCTTCCATATGAAAATAGACTCATCAAGGTTCATTTACATAGCTTATTCACTATTTAATTCCATTCCTACGAATTTTGGTGATTTTTCATTCACGTCACTGCAGCTGGCAGCATCTGTTTTAGTAGTCTTACCTATTGGTAGTCTCCATGAACCAACTAGTCTTGCCATACATAGGTTCATATATGATCATTTTAACCATGCCAATGGCTGATCATATGACCAACATTCCCATTTCCAAGCCATAGCCACATCATGACACCAAATATATACATACAAACCACAATTAGTCTAAGTCGATACTTCACTTTTACGAGCCATTGCATGCCTATATACATCACAACATATTCAACCAACAAGGGTAGTCCTATACATGCCATTTCAAAGTTCAACCAAAATTTATACCAAAATAGAGCGTGGATAGTGTGGATGACTTCGACTTTATTGATCCCGAATCCGATTGCTATCGGCGAAATCTATAAACAGAGAGCCAAAATGTAGAGTAAGCATTTTTTATGCTTAGTAAGTCTCAAGGAATATAATCAACTCTAATTACAGCAATATATTCACATAGCCAAATGCATCATTTCATTAATACACATTCTTACTTCACACTTCATCATTATATACTTTCACAAAGTATCAATCAATTCAATAACTGAAATTCATTAGTCGATTGAGCGAATGTTGCTCAAACATGTCGACTTTCCAATGCACATATAACGTACCTTATCCTTTGGGCTTTTCGAGTGTACTAATTGAATTCATTACAGCAACCAACACTCACCTCCAGCCCAAGATTCTTGAATATAACCGGATATAATCACGTGCACAAATGCCTTGGTCTTAGCCGGATAGAATAACTTCATACGAATGCCTTGGTCTTAGCGGATATAGCCACTAGCACAATTGCCTTGGTCTTAACCCGGATATAATTTCAAGCATAATTGTCTTGGGCTTAGCCGGATATCATTCAATTTCTCATGTACATACATCAATAATCATTGGACATACATATTTCATTTAGTTACTAAGGCTCAACGCAAATATAATCACAAGCATATTGCCGGGACTTAGCCGGTAGAATTCAAATACTCACACATAATCAATAATCATACACATCCATATTTCATCTCACATAATTCAAGTAAGGTCACTTCTTGAGGACTTACCTCGGATGTTGTCGAGCGGCTTTTTGCTACTCGATCACCTTTTCCTTCCCTTGTCCAATTGTGGCCCTCTTAGCTCTTGAGCTAATTCAAACAAATTCAATTTATTAAAACCTCATTGTGCTTGCTTATGGCGAATATGACAAGGAGTTTAAATGGTCATATGGCCACTCTTTAGCTTGAATACACAATGGTCATGCACATTTTATACTACATCAAGCAATTCAATACAATTTATTTGAGCATCAAGGAAAAGCTAAGGCCTTCAATAGGCTACCCAAGGCGAATATTCATGTACATGTTGAGGCCAATTTTGCACTAATACCTCACAAAACAGCATGCATTTTACTAGTTAATGCTTTGCACATTGTTAAAACTTATAATATAGCATCAAGCACTTATATGTGTGCTAGGCGAATTGTGCTTGCAATTTCACAAGCATTCTTCCACATCTTCTTCTTTAAACCAATATATTCATCACTTACTTCATAGCCAAAACATCATGTGCAAACATATATATACAATATGAGCATGGCGAATTTCAAGGTGTCCATAGCCATCCAAAATACAAATTTTAACTAACATGCAAGAAGCATGAACCATGCTCATGAATGCATCATGGCGAATATGACAATCATGCTCCATTCAACTTCAATCATGGTTAAACACAAAAGAAAACTCAAAATCTTACTCAAGAGTAGACAATCCATCATTGCATGCATCATCATCAAGCTTCACACTTAGCATGCAATGGCTTTATCACCATAACAACTTTGGCCAAATACCATTTCCATGGCATAACAAAGATTTGAGCCATGGCTAACATGCACATCAAGTTAGCAACCAAAACATGCATGAAACTCCTAACACAACCTCATACATACCTTAATCTTGATGCCAATTTAGCCAAATCACCTTCTAGATCTCTTCTAAACCAAGCATGAAGCAAAAATCCTCTTTCTTCCCTTATGATTTTGGCCAAAAGGATGAGAAAGGATGAACACAACAAAATTTTTCTTCCCTCTTTCTCAACTCACGGCAAGGGGGATTACCACACTCACACACATTTTTTTCATTTTTTATCACCCATACACCTTTGTTTATTATTTCACCCTAATGCACCAACAAAACATGTTTCATGACATGTTTAGCCCATCCTCCTTGTCATGGCCGCTCACCACCTATAAAGGGAATTTGACATGCAAGTCCTTTATTTTGCATGCATGCTTTAATTAGTCATCACACACTTCCCCATCATACTTTCAAAGTTCACTACTAGGTCCTTTCTAGTGAAATTCACCTTTATAACACCCAATCATCAAAAATGTCATACATGAATACACACATATTATAGGCATCAAATAAATTTTAAATTATTTTTATGCCTGGTTTTTAATGGTCCGAGACCACCTTCCGACTAGGGTCAATTTTGGGGTTCAAACTCTCCCCCTTAAGAAATTTTCGTCCCAAAATCTTCCGTAAATAGGCTTGGATATCCTCTTTCATAGAGTTCTCGGTCTCCCAAGTAGCTTCTTCTATCCCTGCGAGCTATAACACTTTCACTAGCGGAACGCTTGTTTCAAACTCTTTCACTTCTGTGATAGGATCGAATCGGTTCTTCCTCATAACTCATATTAGCTTGAATTTCAATTTCGATGGACTAATCACGTGCGATGGATCGGATCTATAGCGTAACATGGCGTGAAAGACATCGTGAACCTTTTTGAGTTCGGGGGAAAATCAAACGATATGCCCTGGACCGACTCGCTCGATATCTCATATGGCCCAATGAACCTCGGGCTCAACTTGCCCTTCCCGGGGAGTATCTTTTTCCAAGGCGAAGAAACACTTTATCACCCACGATACCGATATCCCGCTTGATCGCGTCGACTTACGGCGATCGGGCTATCTTGAACTTTCACGGATTACTTTCACTTTCTTCACATCCCTAATCAAATCCACCCCGTAAATCTTGCTTTCATCGAGCTCGGTCCAAAACAATGGTGTCGGCATTTACGGTACAAGGCCTCGTAGGGTGCCATCTTAATACTTGATTGAAAGTGTTTTGTGCGAATTCAATCAACGGCAAATCCGTTCCATGAACCACTTCGAGGCGAACATCTTAACATATCCTCAAGTATCAATTATCCGCTCGGATTGACCATCGGTTTGGGGGTGGCTTTGAAATGCAACTTGGTACCCAAAGCTTCTTGCAACTTTTTCCAAAATCGCGAGGTAAATCTGGATCTCTATCCAAACACGATGGAAATAGGCACCCGTGTAATCTCACAATGAAAGCGCAATTCCGCTAATTTGTCCATTGAAAAATCCGTGCGTCCGGGGACAAAGTAAACTTAGTCAATCGATCCACCCGACCCAAACCGCATCCTTCTTACTTCGACAATGGCGGTCCGGATACAAAGTCCATTGTGACTCGATCCCATTTCCCTCGGGTTCGTGATTGGTAATAACCGAAGGCACTTGATGTTCCGCTTTCACTTGTTGACATATTAAACATCTCAAACAAATGGAGATGTCTGCTTCAACCTGCCACCAAAACCTTTCAAATCATTGTACATCTTCGTACTCCCGGGTGGATTGCCATTCGGCTACAATGGGCTTCATTTTTTCGAAATGAGTTAATTCTTTGGAACCAAGACTTTTGAACCTCAAACAATGTCATCGTCGATTTGAAACTCCAGTCCTTGTTGAACACCGCCCCGTTTGCAACCAATCGTCGACTTTGAGCTTCGAATTTGGTGTGTCAATAATGGTTTGGCTTTCAATTCAGCCACTAACACCTTTTCGGATCGGACGGACAAGTGCACATTCATCGTCGTAAAGTGAATAACGATTTCGACTCAAGGCATCCGCAACCCATTCGCCTTTCCGGGTGATAGTCGATCACTCATAATCCTTTAACCTCGACCAACGTCTTTGTTGATTTAAGTCTCTTTGGGTCATCAAATATTTGAGACTTTTGTGATCCAGTATACATGGCACCTTTCACCAAATAAGTAATGTCGCCAAATCTTTAAGGCGAATCGATGGCGCCAATTCGAGATCATGAGTCGGATAATTTTTCTCATGTGGCTTTAATTGCCTCGACGCAGGCCACAACTCGACCTTCTTGCATGTCGCAACCTAACCCATGTAGAGAGGCGTCTATAGATGACAAACTCCTTGCGGACTCGGGTTGCACTAGAATTGGGGCTTCATCAAATAAGTTTTCGTTGATCGAAACTTTTTGGCATTTCTCCGTCTATTCGAACTTAACATCCTTTTGGAGTAAGCTTCATCGGCGTGGCTATCGTTGAGAAGCCTTTTACAAATCGTCGGTAATAACAAGCAAGCCCCAAAAAGCTCGAACCTCAATATTTCTGGGCTTCCAATTAAGTATGGCTGAAATTTTATTCGTCGACTCGAATACCGATCGATACCACATGACCCAAGAAGCTAACCTCTCTTAACGAACTCACACTTGCTGAACTTAGCATATAATTGCTTATCCCGTAAAATTTGCAAAGACTAACCGCAGTGTTCAAATGTTCGGTCTCATTTCTTGAATAGACCAAGATGTCATCAATGAACACGACTACGAATTGATCCAAATATGGTCTAAAGATCCGATTCATTAAATCCATAAATACCGTAGGGCATTAGTGAGCCCAAACGGCATCACTAGGAACTCATAGTGACCATATCTCGTCAAGGCGGTCTTGGAGTACGTCCGAATCTCGGATTCGCAATTGATAATAGCCCGATCTCAAATCTATTTTCGAGAACACGAGGCTCCCTTCGTTGATCGAACAAGTCATCAATACGTGGCAGCGGATATTTGTTCTTTATCATCGCTTTATTAAGTGCGACGATAGTCGATGCACTACCGCATGGTTCCATCCTTCTTCTTCACGAACAATACTGTGCACCCAAGGCGAAAAACTCGGAGTAAAACCTCTATCCACCAATTCTTGCAACGAGCTTTCAACTCATTTAATTCCGTTGGTGCCATACGATACGGAGCTATCGAATTGGAGTGGTACCGTACCAATTCGATGCCAAATTCTATTTCCGACAGTGGTAAACCCAGTAATTCTTGAGAAAACATCCGGTATTCACAAACCACGGCGCAGATTCGGGTTTCTTTTCGATTCCTTGTCATCGAAACACGCGCAAGGTCGCCGCACCCTTTTCTTACATATTTCGGGCCAACATCACGATATTACATGGCAACCCTTTAAGTCCGTAGACTCAACCCGAATTATTTCATTATTCGCGCACCTCAAATCGATAGTCTTGCTCTTGCAATTTACAACCGTCGTCGCATGGTCAACCAATCCAAACCAAGAATAACGTCAAACTCATCGAACGGCAAAAGCATCAAGTCCAGCGGAAAACAAGAACCTCGGAACACTAGGGGACTTTTCTTGCACACTTTGTTGACAAGCACGTAATGACCCAAGGGGTTTGACACCCGAATTACAAACTCAGTAGACTCAATGGGCAAAGTCTTACTGGATGCTAAGGTTTCACATATATATGAATGAGTAGAACCAGGGTCAATCAAAGCAATCACATTTGTATTGAAAAGAGTGAAAGTACCGGTAATAACATCCGGAGAGGCGGTATCCTCGCGTGCGCGTAGTGGCATAAGTCCTAGCAGAGCACGAGCCTCGAGATCGATGGTAGCATCTCTAGATCCTCTCGACCGCATGACATTGCCCATATTTCTAGGTGGCCTACCTCGAGCAGTGGTAGCACCCGGGTTTGCACTCTGACTTACATTCTGTTCATGCATCCTTGGGCAATCCTTCATAAAGTGGTCGGCCGATCCACACTTATAGCAGGAGCGATCACGAAACCAACAGCTCCCCAAATGCCATTTGCCACAATGTGGACACTCCGCCCTCTCTCGGCGATCATTTCCACCACCGGCGATTGAGGTGACTCGTGTGGTCACAGGGGGTCGATCACGTCCTCGTCTAGAAAAGCCCGAAACGCCTCTAGACCGGCTCACATCATCTCGAAATCTCTTCGATGCTTGTTGAAGAGACTTTCCCAAGGACCTCTTTCGGAATTCTCCGGTTCCCACATCGACTTTTGTTTCTCCTTTCTAAGCTCTTGACTTTACAAGCTCGCTCAACAAGTACTACGAACTCTCGTATCTCGAGGATGCCAACAAACATCCTTATATCATCATTCAGCCCATCCTCGAGCGTTTACATAATAACCGGACGAAATGCATTCTCGATGCGTCTGGCTAAGCCTCACAAATTTTCGTTATGATCGATGGCGACATCGAACCTTGCTTAAGATCAAGGAATTCCCTCCGCTTTTGGTCGATGAATCTCGATTGATATACTTTTTGAACTTCGGTTTGAAAGAATTCCCAAGTCACTTGCTCTCTAGGCACCACGAAGTCGAGTACTCCACCAATAGTAGGCGGACTCGCGTAGCAAGGAGATGGTACACTTTAAGCACTCATCGGGTGTGCGGATAGCTCATCAAGCACGGATAGTGTTATCTAACCAAAATTCAGCTCGCTCGGCATCATCATCATCCGTAGCCTTAAATTCAGTGGCCCCATGTTTCGAATCCTATCGTGGGGCTTACTTGACCTTATTTGGTCGATCCGGAGGTATTGTAGTCTGAGGTTGCATTTGTCGAGAATGGAGGTTGTGGACAGTAGTGTTGGTTCGAATGTATTGATTAAACCATTCGCTTCATCACACTATAAAAGGCTTGCCTAGCCTCGTCATTAGGATTGCTGGCCATAGGTTGAGAGTCCGCTGGCGCTGTCCCTTGCGCGGAGCAGCGCCACACTCTCCACATCATCAGCTATCGCTTCGGTTGGGATCGGGATCCATTGCTATAAACAAACACAAAGTCAAATTGTCGAAATCACCACACTATCGATTCATCATTTAATGGCATGTATAGCTAGACCCCAAACACATCACGGTAGTCCTAGAATCGACTAAACCGTGGCTCGATACCAATAAAATTGTAACACCCGAACCCAAGACCATCGCGTGTCTGGACACGAGGGTTAACAAGCCAAGTTCACTTGTTTTGCCCATCCATTTGACATTTCCAGTCAGGCTGGAAAACTGCGTCACTTTCACCTTAAAAATCATATCTCGAGTTTCAAAACTCAGAAACTGGTTTCGTAAATTTTCCCTGAATTTAGACTCATATATCCATCCATGGATTTATTTCTAGAATTTTTGGTTGGGTCAATTGGTACAGTTTATTAGTTAAAGTCACTCATGTTACAGGGATCGACTGCTCTGACCTTCGCGCGGTATAACTTTAATATCTATCTGTACAGGGATTTAATGCTGGTACCGTTTGTTTCTAATGAAACTAGACTAAAAATGGAATCTGTACATATAAGGTATGTCTCCTAATTCTTTTTGGATAATTTATAGTAAATTTTTAAAGTTGCGACAGGGAACCCAGAAACCGTTCTGGCCCTGTCTCACAATAGCTTTAATATCTCTTAACATGTAACTCCTATGACCATTTCGTTTCTTCCATATGAAAATAGACTCATCAAGGTTCATTTACATAGCTTATTCACTATTTAATTCCATTCCTACGAATTTTGGTGATTTTTCACATTCACGTCACTGCAGCTGGCAGCATCTGTTTTAAGGTAGGTCTTACCTATTTGGTAGTCTCCATGAACCAACTAGTCTTGCCATACATAGGTTCATATATGATCATTTTAACCATACCAATGGCTGATCATATGACCAACATTCCCATTTCCAAGCCATAGCCACATCATGACACCAAATATATACATACAAACCACAATTAGTCTAAGTCGATACTTTCACTTTTACGAGCCATTTTGCATGGCCGTACATATATACATCACAACATATTCAACCAACAAGGGTAGTCCTATACATGCCATTTCAAAGTTCAACCAAAATTTATACCAAAATAGAGGCGTGGATAGTGTGGATGACTTCGACTTTATTGATCCCGAATCCGATTGCTATCGAGAGAAATCTATAAAAAGAGAGCCAAAGTAACGAGTAAGCATTTTTTATGCTTAGTAAGTCTCAAGGAATATAATCAACTCTAATTACAGCAATATATTCACATAGCCAAATGCATCATTTCATTAATACACATTCTTACTTCACACTTCATCATTATATACTTTCACAAAGTATCAATCAATTCAATAATTGAAATTCATTAGTCGATTGAGCGAATGTTGCTCAAACATGTCGACTTTCAATGCACATATAACGTACCTTATCCTTTGGGCTTTTCGAGTGTACTAATTGAATTCATTACAGCAACCAACACTCACCTCCAGCCCAAGATTCTTGAATATAACCGGATATAATCACGTGCACAAATGCCTTGGTCTTAGCCGGATAGAATAACTTCGATCGAATGCCTTGTGTCTTAGCCGGATATAGCCACTAGCACAATTGCCTTGGTCTTAACCGGATATAATTTCAGCATAATTGTCTTGGCTTAGCCGGATATCATTCAATTTCTCATGTACACATACATCAATAATCATTGGACATACATATTTCATTTTCGATTACTAAGGCTCAAGCATAAATATAATCACAAGCATATTCCGGGACTTAGCCCGGTAGAATTCAAATACTTAACACATAATCAATAATCATACACATCCATATTTCATCTCACATAATTCAAGTAAGGTCACCTTGAGGACTTACCTCGGATGTTGTCGAACGGCTTTTTCGCTCTCGATCACCTTTTCCTTCCCTTGTCCAATTGTGGCCCTCTTAGCTCTTGAGCTAATTCAAACAAATTCAATTTATTAAAACCTCATTGTGCTTGCTTATGGCGAATATGACAAGGAGTTTAAATGGTCATATGGCCACTCTTTAGCTTGAATACACAATGGTCATGCACATTTTATACTACATCAAGCAATTCAATACAATTTATTTGAGCATCAAGGAAAAGCTAAGGCCTTCAATAGGCTACCCAAG
>NW_026440637.1:0-14589 GCF_025698485.1 Gossypium arboreum
TTTCTCAGTATACTGCTCATATTTTTCGTTTCATCCATTGAAAATAGATTCATCAAGGTTCAATTTCTAATTTACCCACTATTTAATTCTACTTCTACTATTTTTTAGTGATTTTTCAATCTCATCTCACTGCTGCTGTCCCCAGTTACTGCAGTGATATGCCAATTTCATGAATCTTTCCTTGGCCTTAATCATCCATCATACTGACAAAATTGTGGCCCCTTATCAAAATTAGGTTTCTAAGACTTGTGGCTATAGGTTCTAGCATCCCTGGCGCCACATAGGCCATTTTCACATGGCTTAAGTTTACAACCCCAAATTCGACAAAATAAATAGCCTATACATGCCAAATGTTCTTCAACAAAAACAATACCACAAGATTTCAGCGGTGTGATGACTTCAGCGCGGTCCCGATCCATAAAATCGAATCCGAGACCTAAAATGGGTGACAAAAAAAAAACCGGTGAGTTTACAACCAGAAGTCATAAGCATTCATCAATCCCGTCTGATCACTACAACATGTACAAAAGCGAGGCTAGGTACTCATCCATATCGAATCTATACCATTCCTCGGACCTTTGGTCCAATCTTAAATCCATCCACATTTCATATTCTACACAACAAGATAATGAACATTTTTAACATTAACTCATTTTCCAGCACAACCATACAATTTCAATCATCCATAATTTAAGGCTTACCAATTCAACCCCAAATGAGCTTTTATTCATCATGAGCTCGAGTACTTACCCGATCCGTTGGGGATTAACTTTCGATAATGCCTTTTCGTGCCAATTGTTCAAAGCATATAGTGAATCCGCCTATGCTATATATTTTCAGCTCGCACACAGTGCTATATAATTTTCATCCCCTTAGTGCTATATAATCAAACTTCCACTTTTTTGTAAATTTAAACCCTTTTACTTATGCCAATCTTTCACCGTGTCCATTTATACCCCCAATTAGTGAGACCAATACCTTATGCATTTTGCTTTTATACATTCAACAATGGCATCATTCCATACATTTTCCATTTACACATCAATTCATTTAAACACAATTTTATATATTATGGTCATTTACATCAACACCAAATATATGTAATGACTTATTATTTGGATAAAGATTTCCAATCGACTACTCGATTATCTTTCCTTTGCCTTTGGATTCTCCACCTCTAGCTTCTTGAGCTTAATCTTGATGCAAGTATAGCCAAATCCCTTCTAGTTCTCTTTCCAAGCATGAAGCAAAAATCCTCCCTTTTTCCTTAGTATTTTTGGCCAAGAAGAAAAAATGGATGAACAAAATTTTCTTTTCTCTTCCACAATGCCAACCAAGGGGGTTTCACTCACACACATTTTTTTTTTTCTTTTTTTACCCATACTCATTTGTTTTATTGTTTCCTCCCTAGTACCAACAAAACATGTTTCATGACATGTTTAGCCCATGATTCCTTGTCATGGCGGCCACTTCATGTTAGGGGGAAATTTGACATCAAATCCTTATTTTTGCATGTATTATCAACTAGTCATCCCACATTTCCCCATCATACTTTCAATGTTTACTACTAGGCCCTTTCTAGTGAAATTCACATTTATAACTCTAAATGAAACATCAAAATGTCACAATGAATTAACACATATTATAGGCATCAAAATAAATTATAAATTATTTTTACCTCGGGTTTTAAGTCCGAAACCACATCCCGACTAGGGTCAATTTTGGGATGTCAGAAATTGTTCCCATGTCCTTCAAACTCAAGAATGCAACATCTCAACATATCCTCGAGTATCCGAATAATTTGTTCTAATTGCCGTCCTTTGCGGATGAAAAGCGATGAAATGCAATTTAGGTACCGGAGCATCTTGCAACTTCTTCTAGAATCGTGATGTGAATCTCGGATCTTTTCGACACTATAGACAATGGCATACCATGCAATCTCACAATATCGAAATATATAACCTAATTTATCAAGTGAGTAATTGGATCAACCAAAAATAAAATGAGCTAATTTAGGCCAAGGATCAACCACAATCCAACTTCTTTTCTTTCCTGGAGATAGGGCCGAAATAAAGTCCATGATCACTCATCCCATTTCCACTTTGGAACCATAATGGATTGTAACAATCCCGATGGTTTTGATGTTCCACTTTAACTTCTTGGAAGATCAAACATTTAGAAACAAATTCGGATATATCTTATTCATTCGGACCACCAATAATGTTGTTTGAGATCATTATACATTTTGTACTACCCGGATGCGGATAAATGACTCTTTGTGACTTCACTTCGAAATTTGAATTAATTTTGGATTTCTTGAAAAACATATTCGATTTGAAATCTCAAACAATCATCTTTATCAAGCTGGAATTAGGTCGGACTCTACATCACCTTTGAGCTCGTTTAGCTAAAATTTCATTATTAATCTTACGAGTTTGGATAATCTTTGAAGAACAAAGGTCTTGCTTTTAATTCGGCTAAAAACTAAACCATCATCTGATAAAAACCAAATAAGTATTCCCATGCAAAGCAAACAACAATTTTTGACTCAAGGCATGGCAACAACATTTGCTTTTCCAGATAATAATCAATCATAAGTTTATAATCTTTTAGCGATTTCTAACCATCTTCTCCAGCAAATTTAGATCTTCTGAGTCATCAAATACTTCAAACTCTTATGATCCAGTTATTGACACATCTCACCGAACAAGTAATGGTGCCAAATCTTTAGAGCAAGCAAAATTAAAGCTAGTTTAAGATCATGTGTCAAATAGTTCTTTTCATGCGGCTTTAATTTCAAGCATCGCAATGACTTTACCTTCTTGCATTAAAACAATCTATAGATCCAAATTCTTTACCCAATTAGGTTGTACCAATCGAGCTTGGTCAACAATGTTTTCAACTAATCAAAAGGTTAAACATTTGGACCACTCAAACTTGACATGTTTTACGTGGCGGTTTTGTCAGGGTCACAATCATCGAAAAACCTTTCATGAATCTTCATAATAACCGGCAAGTCTCGGAAAACTACGGACTTGAGACATTTCTCGGATTTCCAATCGAATAGCTAAAATTTTGCTTGGATCAACTCGGATACAATCTTGCAATATGACCCAAAAACCAACTTCTCATAACTAGAACTCACATTTCAATTTCACATACGCTTATCTCAAAAAATCTGGCACTAATCTCAAATGCTGGCATGTTGGTTTATCACGTGAATAAATTAAATGTCATCAATAAATACAACAACAAATTGATCTAAATCGATTCGAAAATTCTATTCATCAAATCCATAAAAATAGCAAGTGCATTAGTCAATCCAAAAGGCATAACTAAGAATTCATAGTGGTTATACCTCGTTAAAAAGCATTTTTAGAATATTTGAGTCTTTCACCGGCGTTGCCGATCTCAAATCTATTTTCAAAAACATAGTAGCCTTTCACATAAACGGAATCATCAATTAAGGTGAGGATATTTATTCTTGATAGTCACTTTATTCAGGAGCGATAATCGATACAATTCTCATTCGTAATTTTTCTTTCTCCAAAATAGGCCGGAACACCCAAAGGTGGCTTCGGTCTAGCAAATCCTTTATCGGTCAACTCTTTTGATAGGACTTTAATTCTTTTAACTCGGGCCATTTTTTGAGGCTATTAAAATGGAATAGTACTGGTGCCAATTCAATACCAAATTCTACCTCTCTAACGGGGTAATCCCGGAAGTTCTTGAAATACATGGGAACTACACGCAGGCATTGATTCAACTTTCTTTTACACCTCTCAAATCAATCACGTATGGAAAATAAACTTACAACCCTTTCTCACAATACTTAAAGCTTGCAAGAAGATAGAGGGCAATCCATTCAAATCACTAGATTCAAATTCGACATTTCATCATTCTTACATCTCAAATCAATAGTTTTTACATTTTACGGTTCACCACAAATCATGCAAAGTTAACCAATCCATACCCAAAATTATATCAAACTCATCAAAAGGTAACAACATTAGATTAGCTAGAAAACAAGTGTCCCGAAACATTAACAGACAATTCTTGCATACTTTATCAACCAGAACACATCTGCCTAAGGGGTTCGAAACTCTAATTACAAATTCAATAGACTCTACAAGGAAAGTCTTATTGTTCACTAAGCTCATGCATATATATATGAATGTGTCAATCCAGGATCTATCAAAGCAATAACATAAGTATCATAAAAAGTAAATGTACCCATAATCACATTGGCGATAAAGCTTCCTTGCTTCGGATAGCATCTCCTGGCGGGTGCCAGACCTCAAATCTAATCGTTGTTCCTTTTTCCTCTTTGACTACCATTATATATTTCAAATTTTGGGAGGTCTACCACGGGTATCATTACCACTCGCCTTGGATTACGAACATTATCTTTTCAACTTAAATCTGGGCAATCTTTTTATAAAATGATTTCTTGAACCACAACTATACAAACTCAATTATTACCCTCCATTATAAAATGCCATCTTCCACATTGATCACACTCGGGCTTTTCATTCTTTGCATTATCAACACTAGCAACAATTTGATTGCGATCTAACCATTCTCAGTTCAAATATCCCCCACTAGTCTTTGAGCATTTGCTATCATCTCTAAACTTCTTTGATCCAGTTGAAATGATTTGTTCGATGATCTCTTTCATTACCTCTCTAGTTTCAAAATTAACTTTTCTTTTACATTTCCGAGATCTTTAACTTTACATGCTTTCGTTCAACAAGCACTACAAATTCTTTTTTATTTTTAGAATTAACTTAAGGAATTATCTTCTTCAAATTCAAATCTCTTGCACATTATTGCTTTCGAAGATACAATTCAAGATATCCGGATTCAACCTTACAAATTCCTACCGTGATTACGGGAGACATCGACCTTGTTTTGGAGAAACTCTTTGCGTTTGATCAATGAATCTTTGGATTATTTCTTACGGAATTACAAAATCCCTCTTCGTTCACTAGGAACCCGAGCGTCAAATCTTTCACCAATTCGTCGTATTTCTGGGAGGAAACAACACATTTTATGCATTCTCTGATTATGCGTGATGCAGGGCCTCGGCGAGTCGTCGAGGTGTTCTAAACAACATATTTGCTTATTTCTCAAAGTTTGCAAAACTATCTTCAAGTTTCGGCATCCGTTGTCTCATCTTTGAATAAATTAAGATGTCATCTATAAATACCACAACAAATTTGTCCAAGTATGGCAAAATATGTGATTCATCAAATCCATAAACCGGAAGGGAGCATTTGTCCCCGAATGGCATAACTAAAATTCATAATGAGTGCCTTCTTTAAAAAGTAGTTTTAAGGCAAAGCTCTTTTACTAATTGGTAGTAACCCCGGATCTCAAGTCAATCTTTGAAAACCATGGTGCTCTTTTGGTGATCAAACAAATCATCAATTCTCCAATGGATACTTGTTCTTGATTGTCACCTTGTTTAATTTGATAGTCAACACACAATCTCATATAACCATCTTTCTTTTTCCAAAAACAAGGGAGCACCCCAGGTGAAAACTTCGGTCGACAAAGCCTTTGTCGGTCAACTAATTAAGGAACTTTAATTCTTTCAACTTTGCTGGTGGCCATTTGAACAATCGATATCAATTTTTCTCATTATCAAATCAATACCAAATTCTACTTCCCTTTTGAGCAAACCCGACAACTCTTAAAATCGTCTACAAATTCACCTGGCAAAGCCGATTCAACTTTCTTTTCCTTCTTTTGTATTAATTATATCGGAAATAAACTTCATAACCCTTTTTCAAATATCTACAAGGACATCGAAAGAAATCATACTAGATAATGCCTCGATTTATCGGTTCAACCCATAAAAATTTCATCACTTTCACCTTTAATTCTATAACCTTTTCTTTTGCAATTTACTATAGCATCATCAATATCAACCAATCCATACCCAAAAATAACATCAAATTCATCAAGCAACAACAACATCTCGGTAGGAAAGTAATGACCGAATCATTAAAGGGCATTTCTTGCATACTTTATCAACTATCACACAATTGCCTAATGGATTTGACACTCTAATCATAAATTCTTTCTCCAGCGGTATATTCATACTAGACACCGGTTTCATGCATAATATGAATGAGTAGAATCGGGATCAATCAAAGCAATAACATTAACATTATAAAGAAAATATACGATCGAATCTCTAACTACATTTTCTTTGCTTCCATTTCCGACTTTTCCGAATATCTTCCCGTCTACCTTTTTTACACTCAAATTTTTCTTTCTCAACTCTCTGGAGTCTCTAATAAAATGATCTAGAATAACCAAAAAAACATTCATTACGCTCTACGGGCCAAAATGATTTCTACCACCTTTTCCTTTCGGGCTTAGCAAATCTCAAATTCTCGACACTAGCCCGAGTAAGTCCGAGTTTTAAGACCCACATTTGCTTCTTAAAATTTCCATATGTTTTGTCCGTCGAAACACGAAACGAGAATTCATATTTCTAGATTTTTTAGATTCTTTGTGAGAATGAGCCTTTCGTCGATCTTTTCTTCCAATTTCTAGTCTCGACCTCTACTTTTTTCTTCTATTTAAGTAGTTCTTGACCTTGCAAGCTTGATCCCGATTACTACCGTTCTTTTAATTCAAGTCCCAACAAATACTTTGATGTCTTCATTGGTCCTCTTCAAATAAACGCACATTTTAGCCAGAGGAATATATTCTTTAATACTTACTCAACGACGAACTCCCTTTAGTTTTAGTAACTATCATGTTTCCCCTTTAATTCAAAAACTCTTTCGCTTCGATCAATAAATCTTTCCGATGTATTTCCAAAATTCTTCTTGAAAGAACTCTAAGTTATTTTCTCTTTGGTACTCTTAAGTCAATGTCTTCCACCAATGATAAAGTGAATCCTCAACAACGATATGGCACATTTTAAGCATTCCCTCGGTGTATAAGACAATTCATCAAATACTCAAATAAATTCTCAAGCCAAAACTCTACTTTCCATCATCATCAATATTTGCCCTGAATTCTTGACCCCTTGCTTCTGATTACATCAATTGGAGTTCTTGAAATTTCAATTTACACCTTGAGGCATCGGTCGGTTGATCAGGCGGTGGGGGAGGTTGTGCATTGGGCTCGTCTGGCGAACTCGGTATACGGGGCATTCATCTTCGGAAAAGGCTTCAGGCCCTTCTCCTCCTCCTTGACAAACAGTGGGAGGTGGATTTTTAGTTGGCACCACCCTTGGTGGGGATGCATTACCTTTCATCATCGTATTGGCGGATGGGATCAATTACTATAAAAAATCATTTAAAAGGTCGATCGTCACACTATCACAATATATATGGCATGTATAGCAAAATTTACAAACATTAGTCCAGAACCGACTAAACCGCTTTACCACCAAATGTAACGTCCCATATCCAGGGGAAAAACGGAGTGAACACAAGGTTGCGGGCTTAATTCATTTACTTGACTCAACCATTTATTTTAAAATTTCCATCAAAGGGCAATCGCATCATAGTCTCTTAAAAATTCATATCTCGAGTTCGAAAAAATCCAATTCTTAAATTTTTCCCTGAAACCAGACTCATATATATATTTACTAATTTGTTTCTATAATTTTTGGTTGAGCCAATTAGTATAGTTTCTTAGTTAAAGTCTCCCATTTTAGGGTTGACTATCGACCCCTATGTATTACAAATCAGATATCTCCTGTCGAGTTTCAATGACTATGATGTTTGTTTCTTAGAAAACTAGACTCAATAAGGTTTAATAAATGTAAGATAAAACCTCGTAATTGTTTTTGTACAATTTATAGTAAATTTTAAACTAAGAATAGGGATACAAAGATCCTCTGACCTTGTTCCACCAAAACTTAAATATCTTACAAAATAACTCATATACATGTTTTGTTCCATCCATATGAAAATAGACTCACCAAGCTTCAATTTCATGACTTACTCATCATTTAATTCCATTTATACTATTTTAGTGATTTTCAAGTTTACATCACTTTCTTTAGATTCTTTTTATGGCAAATTTTACTTTACTATATATTTTCATGGATTAAATAGCATTTTAAACATACATAACATGAAATATGACTTAGATTGGCCATTCAATGGCTAATCATTTAAAACCCTTTTCTTCCAAACCATGATATCCATAAGATCATTTACACAAAGTGAGTATTTTGCCATACATTTTCAAAACACACAAGCCATTTTACCAATTTAGGCCTTGGATAGTGTGGCGAGCCTTGACCTATCCCGATGCTCAAAGCCGGCTTGTCAACAACTAAAATGAATGAAAATGAGGAGTAAGCATAAATGTTAGTAAGTTCACATGTAAATAATAAGTAACATGATTATGCAATCCAACATAAACATCATTAAAACACTCATAACATAAAATACTTACTATCTTACCACAATTTTGTCTCACCAAGTTCTCAACCAAGAATTAACTCATACCTATCCATTTTACTTCAAACATTCATCATTGGAATCACTTTCGTTTTAAGCATCCTCAATATTCTCTTAGGATTCTCTCGTTGAACCGTAGGAATATAATTTTGGATCCGAGGATAGTGTGCATGTATTATACTCATAGGAACAAGCTCAATAGCTTTTGAATCTATGTAGCCAAGCTACCATGTAACCCCCATAAAGAACTGGGACTCAACTCAATAGGCTCGAGGGTTCCATCCATAAGTGAACTGGGCTCAACTCAACAAGCTGGATGCCTGGTTACATCTCCGAACCGGACTCAACTCAAGCGATCTGGACTCAACTCAGCGAGTTGGAACTCAACCATCCTAGTGACATGTCCTTGTACCCTAATCTATTCGGGGTTCAAAAGCAGGATTCTTTTCAATTAACATTTTGGTGCCTTCTTGAATATAAAATCGATAGTTGCTAACATCTCATACTTATCAAGTTATTCACATAATTTTGCATATCACCAAATAATAATTCACAAAACATCATATTTCATGATAATAAATATCATATCATACAAATATCATTAAATCACTTAAAATAAAATTATGTTTACCTTATTTAACATGAACTTACCTCGATACAAAATTTTAAATCGGCCTATTCCTCCTAAACTTTGTTTTTCCCTCGATTGCGACTTGAATCTGTTTCTCTTGATCTATAATGCCAAATTAATTTATTTAATACATTCATTCATCAAAACAGGCCCTAATAGAACTTTTGCAAAATTACCATTTTGCCCTAACATCTTGATCATTTTTCCCTTCTTGGCGTTATCAAATACACACTCTAACATGTACTTATGAATATTAGGTATTTTTCCGATTAAGCCCTTTTTCGTTTTCACTTAAAACCAAGTAGCACAAGTTGTCTAGCATAATTTCAAACCTCATATTCTATCATAAAACACCAAATCGCAAATTTCATGTAACACCCCAGAGAACCGTTGGGCGGAAGGGGAACGGGTTAATCCACTTATTTGCATCCATTTTAAAATTTTCCAGACAAGCTGGTTACTGCATCACTGTCTCCTTAAAAATCATATCTTGAGTTTCAAAACTGAAAACCAGTTCGTAAATTTTTCCTGAAACTAGACTCATATTTTCATCTACAAATTTTTTCTATAATTTTTTGTGAGCCAATTAGTACAGTTTATTAGTTAAAGTCTCCCTGTTTCAGGGTTCAACTTTCCTCTGACCTTCACGCACTGACTTGGATATCTCCCTGTACAGGGCTTCAATACTGATGCAGTTTGTTTTATAGAAACTAGACTCAAAAGGAATCTATACATATATGGTATGACTTATAACTATCTCTGGTTAATTTATAATGAATTTCCAAAGTCGGAACAGGAATCCAGAAACCGTTCTGGCCCTGTCTCACAAAACTTAAATATCTCTTAACATACTATTCATATGATCGTTTTTACTTTCCTATGAAAATAGATTCATCAAGGTTCGATTACATAATTTATTCACTATTTAATTCCATTCCTACTATTTTTAGTGATTTTTTACATTCACGTTACTGCTGCTATCAGCATCTATTTTTAAGGTAGACTTTACCTATTACATAGTTTCCATGATTCAACTAGCCCTTTTTCATAAATAGCACAAAATATGATCATGATTAACCATTCCAATGGCTAATCGTTCCCAAACATTCCATACCTCTTAATGAACATCATACAAACGATTATAAAATTCGCCAAAAGTGCATATAAGCCATTTTCATGGCTATCCAAATTTATACAAAACCAAAGGGTCCATGACCAACAACAAAAAGGGTAGTCCTATCATGCCATTTCAAAGTTCAACCAAAAGTGTACCAAAAGGCGTTGATAGTGTGGGCGACTTGACCCCACCCTGAGTCCGATTAGCGAACAAAATCTATAAAACAAGATTCAAAAAAAGGAGTAAGCATTTAATGCTTAGTAAGTTTTAAGCAATGGAATTAGGCTCAATTTGAAGTATAGCATTCATATAACTAAGCGGATAATTTCATATAACATATATTCTCAAAAAATCAGTCCACTTCCATTTCCAACCCTTATATTCATACATAAGGGATCAACAACCAAAACGGAAGCTCCCAATCGACTAAGCGAATGCTATTTAAGAGAATCAATTAATCCAATGCCTTACAAACATACCGTTGTTGATATTTTCGGCGTATTAATTGAAATTATTACAAGGAATCGCTCATTCCCAAACTCAAGTAATCTTGAGTTTGCGGATATAACTACTTGCACAAGGCCGGTCTTAGCCGGGATGAGGTCACTAGCATAAATGCCGGGACTTAGCCGGATTAATCGCTCTTCAAATGCCTCCGGGTCTTAGCGGATATAACCTTCCTTCGAATGCCGGATCTTAGTCGGTTATAGTCACCTACAAAAAGCCCCGGGACTTAGGGATATCATTGAATAACCATGCACATATATCAATAAATCATGACACATCCATATTTCATTTTCATTACCAAAGCTCAAACACAAAACACTTATCACACTTACAAATTTGGCTCAATAGCCACATACAAAACATGATTTTGATTTACTTAAGACATAATCTAATGAATCATAATCTAAGCTCCATTACTAAAAACATACAAAAGGTGGATGGTGTGGATGACTTGACTTTATTGATCCCGAATCCAATTGCTATCGGAAAAATCTATAAAGAAGCCAAAATGTGGGGTAAGCATTTTTTTATGCTTAGTAAGTCTCAAGGAATATAATCAACTCTAATTAACAATAACATTCACATAGCCAAATGCATCATTTCATTAATACACATTCTTACTTCACACTTCATCATTTATATACTTTCACAAAGTATCAATCCATTCAATAACTAAAATTCATTAGTCGATTGGGAATGTTGCTCAAACATGTCGACTTTCAATGCACATATAATTACCTTCTCCTTTGGGCTTTTTGATGTACCTAATTGAATTCATTACGGAACCCAACACTCACCTCCAGCCCAAGATTCTTGGAATATAACGGATATAATCCGTGCAAATGCCTTGGTCTTAGCGGATAGAATAACTTCCCGAATCCGGGTCTTAGCGGATATAGCCACTAAATTGCCTTGGGTCTTAACCGGATATAATTTCCAGCATAATTGTCTTGAGGCTTGGCGGATATCATTCAATTTCTCATGTACACATACATCAATAATCATTGGACATACATATTTCATTTTGTTACTAAGGCTCAAGGCACATATATTCACAAGCATATTGGCCGGGACTTAGCAGGGTATCATTCAATTTCTCATAACACATAAATCAATAATCATAACATCCATACTTCATCTCCACATAATTCAAGTAAGGTCACTTCTTGAGGACTTACCTCGGATGTTGTCGAGCGGCTTTTGGCTATTGATCACCTTTTCCTTCCCCTTGTCCAATTGTGGCCCTCTTAGCTCTTGAGCTAATTCAAACAAATTCAATTTATTAAAACCTCATTGTGCTTGCTTTGGCGAATATGACAAGGAGTTTAAATGGTCATATGGCCACTCTTTAGCTTGAATACACAATGGTCATGCAATTTTTCTACATCAAGCAATTCAATACAATTTATTTGAGCATCAAGGGAAAAGCTAAGGCCTTCTATAGGCTACCCAAGGCGAATATTCATGTACATGTTGAGGCCAATTTTGCATAATACCTCACAAAACAGCATGCATTTTACTAGTTAATGCTTTGCACATTGTATTAAAACTTATAATATAGCATCAAGCACTTATATGTGTGCTAGGCGAATTATGCTTGCAATTTCACAAGCATTCTTCCACATCTTCTTCTTTAAACCAATATATTCATCACTTACTTCATAGCCAAAACATCATGTGCAAACATATATATACAATATGAGCATGGCGAATTTCAAGGTGTCCATAGCCATCCAAAAATACAAATTTTAACTAACATGCAAGAAGCATGAACCATGCTCATGAATGCATCATGGCGAATATGAAAATCATGCTCCATTCAACTTCAATCATGGTTAAACACAAAAGAAAACTCAAAATCTTACTCAAGAGTAGACAATCCATCATTGCATGCATCATCATCAAGCTTCACACTTAGCATGCAATGGCTTTATCACCATAACAACTTTGGCCAAATACCATTTCCATGGCATAACAAGGATTTGAGCCATGGCTAACATGACATCAAATTAGCAACCAAACCATGCATGAAACTCCCAACACAACCTCATACATACCTTAATCTTGATGCAAACTTAGCCAAATCTCCTTCTAGGTCTCTTCCAACCCAAGCATGAAGCAAAAATCCTCCCCTTTTCCCTTAGTATTTTACGGCCAAGAAGATGAGAAAGGATGAACAAATTTTTCTTTTCTTTCTTTAGGACATTCGGCCAAAGTGTTTAGAATGGATGAACAATTTTTTTCTTTAATGCTAGTCTTTATTTTATGACTTCCTACATACACCACTAGCAAAACATGTTGGAAACATGTTCCTTGCCCATAACCTTGTCATGGCCGCCACTCCTCCTTAGGAAGGGATTATTTGACATGCAACTCCACCTTTTTGTTAACATGTACTAACAAGCCATTTAAAATTAGCCTATCATATTTCACCATGTTTCACTTTGATCCCTATTTAATACTTTCTCATACAAATGGGTAAAATTAGAGAATGAAATTTCCACATATGCATGCACACACATAGTAAGCATAGAATATAACAATTAATTATTTTTATGACTCGGTTTAGTGGTCCCGAAACCACATTCCGGCTAGGCTCTGATACCAATAAAATTGTAACACCCGAACCGAGACCATCGCGATGTGGGACACGAGGTTAACAAGCCAAGTTCACTTGTTTTGCCCATCCATTTGACATTTCCAGTCAGGCTGGAAAACTGCGTCACTATCGCCTTAAAAATCATATCTCGAGTTTCAAAACTCGGAAACTGGTTTCGTAAATTTTCCTGAATTTAGACTCATATATCCATCCATGGATTTATTTCTAGAATTTTGGTCGGTCCAATTGGTACAGTTTATTAGTTAAAGTCACCCATGTTACAGGGATCGACTGCTCTGACCTTCGCCGGTATAACTTGAATATCTCTCTGTACAGGGCTTTAATGCTGGTGCCGTTTGTTTCTAATGAAACTAGACTCAAAATGGAATCTGTAAATATAAGGTATGTCTCTAATTCTTTCTGGATAATTTATAGTAAATTTTAAAGTTGCGACAGGGGACCCAGAAACCCTTCTGGCCCTGTCTCACAATAGCTTTAATATCTCTTAACATGTAACTCCTATGACCATTTTGTTTCTTCCATATGAAAATAGACTCATCAAGGTTAATTTACATAGCTTATTCACTATTTAATTCCATTCCTACAATTTTGGTGATTTTCACATTCACGTCACTGCAGCTGGCAGCATCTGTTTTAAGGTAGGTCTTACCTATTTGGTAGTCTCCATGAACCAACTAGTCTTGCCATACATAGGTTCATATATGATCATTTTAACCATGCCAATGGCTGATCATATGACCAACATTCCCATTTCCATGCCATAGCCACATCATGACACCAAATATATACATACAAACCACAATTAGTCTAAGTCGATACTTCACTTTTACGAGCCATTTTAGCATGCGTGCATATATACATCACAACATATTCAACCAACAAGGGTAGTCCTATACATGCCATTTCAAAGTTCAACCAAAATTTATACCAAAATAGGCGTGGATAGTGTGGATGACTTGACTTTATTGATCCCGAATCCGATTGCTATCGTGAAATCTATAAAGCAGAGAGCCAAAATAGCAGGGTAAGCATTTTTTATGCTTAGTAAGTCTCAAGGAATATAATCAACTCTAATTACAGCAATAACATTCACATAGCCAAATGCATCATTTCATTAATACACATTCTTACTTCACACTTCATCATTATATACTTTCACAAAGTATCAATCCATTCAATAACTAAAATTCATTAGTCGATTGAGAGATGTTGCTCAAACATGTCGACTTTCAATGCACATATAACGTCCTTCTCCTTTGGGCTTTTGGTGTACTAA
>NW_026440638.1:0-14380 GCF_025698485.1 Gossypium arboreum
GGGAGCCTTGACCTATCCGCCCGAGTGGCTTGTCCAAAACTACAATGAGTAAGAAGGAGGGGTAAACATAAATGCTTAGTAAGTTCATATGCAAATAATAAGTAACATAACAAGCAGTTATACCGTCAACATTAGCATACATCCTAAAACAATATCAATTTTAATCATTCTTCATCATCTTATTACCTTATCGTGGTTGTATCAATACTCAACCCGGGGTTAAATAATTGTCCAAAATATCCATTTCATATCACTTACCAATCGTCTCTTTCATCGAAATTTTCCTCCATTTGAGTAGAACTTTACGGTTGAACACATGGAATATAATTGGATCATGGATAACTTGCAAAAGTGCCACATATTCAATCAAGCAATCCCGCCCATGAACTGGACTCAACTCAACGAGCTCGGGCGTTCGCATCCATAAGTGAACTCGGACTCAACTCAGCGAGTTGGATGCCTAGTTACATCTCACGAACTCGGACTCAACTCAGGGTTGGACATTCGCATCCATAAGTGAACCGGACTCAACTCAGCGAGTTGGATGCTCAACCATCCTAGTGACATGCCTTGTTCCTAATCTATTCCTAAGGTTCAAGCGGGCTTTTCCTCGAACACTTATCCTTCCGTTTGAGAATGAAATCAATCCGGTAACAATTATATTTAACGTAGTTCACATAATTTACATATTATTTGAAATTAACCCAAAAGCATACATTTCATAATAAAATTCAGCATAACACATAATTAATATCAATAACTTAAAAATAACAATTATCTACATTATTTACAATGAACTTACCTTGGTACCAAAAAAAAGATTTTGCAATTTAGTCCCAAATCTTTTCTTTTCCTCGATTGAGGTCGATTCACGTCTTTCTTGATCTAAAATAACACATTTAGCTTATTTAATACTCACATTATCAAATTAATCCTTAACTCAAATTTTGGAAAAATTACAATTTTACCCTAAACTTTTGCATATTTACATTTTGCCCTACGGTTAAACTTTATTCCTTATTCTTATGTTTAACAACATGCTGATCACTTTTCTCTTCTTAAATCAAATTCTCACTCTAACATGTACTTGTGACTATTAGGTATTTTTGGATTAAGCCCTTTTACCGTTTTCTTAAAATGAGTAGTACAAGTTTTAAATAATTTAAAACTTCATATTCTATAATAAAACATCAAAATACACAAATTTCACCTATGGGTATTTTTCCAAATATAAACCCTAGGTTAAATTATTGCTAACATAAGCTTTATCGAGTTTTGGGATCTCACAAGCGTAAAAATCATTAAAAGCGGGGCTTGGAATCACTTACTATGGGCTTGGAAGCTTGAAACAAACCCTAGCTATGGAGAACCCTTTAAATTTCGGCCTAATGAAGAAGATGGACAAAATTGGCTTTTAATTTTGTTTTAATTCATTTTAATAACTAAATACCTACCCCTATAAACTTTAAAATTCCTTCCATGTCCTAATTTTGTCCATGAACTTAAAATTGGTAAAATTTCTATTTAAGACCTCCTCATTAATATTCCAAAACAATTTCATACTAAAACTTCTAGAATGCAAGTTTTGCAACTTACGATTTAGTCCCTTTCAATTTAAACTTTGGCAAAAATTTCATCAGAAATTTTCACACAATCATCAATCATATCATAAACATCAAAATCATTGTAAAATAATTATTTCTATCTCGGTTTGGTCCGAAACCACTATTGATTAAGCCTAATTTAGGATATTACAACTCCCCCCTTTTAAAGATTTTGTCCTCGAAAATCTTCACCTTTAAATTGGGTATTGGTTTCTATAGTTTCTTGGTTTCCCATGTAGTCTCTTCTACCCCTTTTTCCACAACACTTTCACAAGTCAACACTTTTATTTCTTAGTTGTTTGACTTTCCGAGCTAAAATCTTAATGGTTTTCCTTCAAAAGTCATATCTTTGATTCAATTTCATCGGTGAAATTATATGTGAAGGATCGGCGATACCGGGTAACATAGATCGTGAAAACATCATGAATCTTTTCTAATTGGGTGGTAAAGTAGGAATCCGGTCCAACTTTTTCAATTATTTCATACGGTCCAATAAACGGGACTTAACGCCCTTTCGTCCAAATCTAAGGACTTTCTTCCATGGAACACTTTCAAAATACCTTATCACCAACTTGAAACTCAATGTCCTTTTCGCTTTGTGCATAAGATTTACATCTCTGCGACTTTCAAACAATCTCGAATTATCTTCCTTTTCTTGATTTCTTTTATTAAATCAACTCCATAAATCTGATTTTCCTTGAGTTCTCCAATACAAAGGCGTTACACTTGGCCATACAATGCTTCATAAGGTGCCATTTCAAGCTCGTCGATCTATTGTTGTAAGCAAATTCCCAAACGGCAAATATCTTTCCCAACTTCCTTGAAATTAATACCAACGAGCATGTCTTCAAGTCGAATTACTCTCCGATTGTCCATCGGTTTGTGGATGAAAAGCGATCTTGAAATTTAACCCATTACCTTGGCGTCCAACTTTTGCCAAAAGCAGGGTAAACCTTGGATCTCTATCGAAATAATCGATAATGGTATTCCGGTAATCTAACAATTTCTTTAATATCTGATTAAAACTTTTAAGAGAATAATTAAATCTCTTAGGGATAAAATGGGACTTAGTTAATCTCCTATTACCCGGATATCTTTCTTTCGGGTTGGCAATCGAAACAAAATCCATAGTTCGATCCCATTTCCATTCGGGAACCATAATAAGTGGGTAATCACGAAGGTACTTGGTGTTACTTTCACTTTGACAAATTAAGCATTTGGACACAAACTCGATATATCTCTTTTCATTCCATTCCACCAAAATTTTCTTCAAGTCATTATACATTTTGTACCGGGATGAATAAATAAACTATGTGCTTCGAGGATCTTTTGAATCAATTCCTCATTCTTGTAACAATCCGATCTTTAAACATTAAGCACCCAGAACCAATTCTAAATCGATCCGTGTCGACTTCACCTTATTTTCTTTTGGCTAGCAAATCTTGATCATTTTACGTTTGAAATCTCTTGTAAAATTGGTTTTGCTCTTAACTCTCTAGAATCGAACCATCATTTGACACTTTCAGCGAGTGTTCATAACTCTCAAAGCAAACAACAACTTTGCTTTCGGCATCGGCAACCACATTAACTTTGGGATGATAATCAATAACAAGCTCGTAATCTTTCAACAACTCCAACCATCTTCGTTGTCTCAAATTCAAGTCTTTTTGTGACATCAAGTACTTAAGACTTTTGTGGTCGGTATATAGGCATTTTCACCATACAAATAATGTCGCCAAATTTTCAAAGCAAACACCACAGTAATTCCAAATCGTGAGTAGGATAATTCCTCTCATGAGGTTTTAAGCGCCTCGAAGCATATGCCACCACTTTTCCTTCTTGCATGAGCACACACCCAAACCATTTAGAAGCATCACTATACACCACAAATTCTTTACGATTAAGGTGTACTAACCTTGGTGCCTCTAATAACTTTTCAATTCTTCAAAACTTCTGTTGACATTCTTAGTCCATTCAAATTTAACATCCTTTGAGATAATCTAGTTATAGGAGCAGCAATTATAGAAAATCCATTTACAAACCGTAGATAATACCCATTAGCCCCAAGAAACTTCTAACCGATTCGTTTTCGGTGGTTTCCAATCAACAATAGCTGAAATTTTACTAGGATCAAGTATACCATCACGAAACAATATGACCCAAAAATCCAACTTCCGAGCCAAAATTCACTTTTACTAAACTTAGCATCGGTGCTTATCTCTCAAAGTTTGCAAAACTATCCTCAAATGCTCGACGTATTACTCTCATCTTTTGAATAAATTAAAATGTCATCTATAAACACCACAACAAATTTGTCCAAGTATGGCGAAATATGCGATTCATTAAATCCATAAACACAGCGAGAGCATTTGTCAATCCGAATGGCATAACTAAAATTCATAATGACCATACCTTGTTCTAAAAGCGGTTTAGGTACATCGACTCCTTTACCCGAGTTGGTAATACCGAGATCTCAAGTCAATCTTTGAAAACCATGTCGCTCCTTTTAGCTAATCAAACAAATCATCAATTCTCGCAGCGGATACTTGTTTTGATTGTCACCTTGTTTAGCTGCCGATAATCAACACATAATCTCATAGAACCATCCTTCTTTTTCACAAATAACACGAGCACCCCAAGGTGACTTCGGTCTCCAAAGCCTTTATCGATCAACTCTTGCAAGCTGACTTTAATTCTTTCAACTCTGTTGGTGCCATTCTATATGGAGCAATCGAGATCGGGTGTTCGGTATCAAATCAATACCAAATTCTACTTCCCATTTGGAAAACCCGCAATTCTCGGAAATCGTCATAAATTCACACTGGCAAGCAGCGATTCAACTTTCTTTTCAACTTCTTTTGTATTAATTACATCGCCAAATAAGCTTCATAACCCTTTCTCGAGATATCTTTGGCCGACATTGAAGAAATCACACTAGGCAATGCCTCTGTTTATCTGATTCAACCTGAGTTTCACCATTTCCACACTTTAATTCTATAACCTTTTCTTTGCAATTTACTATAGCATCATGCAATGTCAGCAATCCATACCCAAAATAACATCAAATTCATCAAGCGGCAACAACATCAAGTCGGTAGGAAAGTAATGATCGAATCATTAAGGACATTTCTTACATACTTTATCAGCAGTCACACATTTGCCTAACGGATTCGACACTCTAATCATAAATTACGTATTCTCACGGTATATTCATACTAGACACCAATTTCATGCACACATATGAATGAGTAAACGGGATCAATCAAAGCAATAACATTAACATTATAGAGAGAAAATGTGCGGTAATCACATCGGTGAGGAAGCATCTTCCGCTTTAATAGCATAAGTTCTAGGGAGCCCTTCCTTGAGTCTCTAGGGTGCATCCCACTACATTCTTCTTTGCTTGTTTCACTTCAACTTTTCTCGGATACCTTCCCTCGAGTCTGCACCACTAGCTTTTACATTACGAAATTTTTCTTTCTCGGCTCTCTGGCGGTCTCAATAAAATGATCCAGGAGAACCACGCCGAAAACATTCATTTGCTCGCACGGACCAAAATGATTTCTACCACGGCCTTTTCGGGTTTAACAAATCTCGTATTTCCCACTAGCAAGTAGTGCGAGATTTAGGACCCACATTCGTTTCTTAAAATTTCCATATGATTGCCAATTTGAAACTTGGGAGCAGTTCATATTTCTTGACTTTCCGGTTCTTTGTGAGGTGCATTACTCATTGGTCTTTTCTTCCAATTTCGTGTTTGATTCTACCTTTTCTTTTCCTTGATAATTCTTGACCTTGCAAGCTTCGATCGACAAGTACCACCATTTCTTTTAGTTCAAGGATCCCAACAAATACCTTAATGTCTTCGTTAAGCCCGTCTTCAAATCATCGGCACATCTTGGCTTCTAGGAACATATTCCAGCATACTTACTTAATCGAACAAACTCTCTTTCATATTGCAGAGATGTCATATTACCTTGCTTGACTCAAGAAACTCTTTACATTTGATCAATAAATCTTTCACTAATATATTTCTTGAAACTCTTCTTGAAAGAATTCCCGGTTACCCTCTCTTCGGTACCACCGAAATCAAAGTCTTCCACCAATTATAGGTGAATCTCTCAACAAAGATGTAGCACATTTCAAACATTCTTGGTGTACAAGATAATTCATCAAATACCGGATAGAATTTTCAAGCGAACTCTGCTTTCTGCATCATCATCAATATTTGCTCTAAATTCTTCAGCCCTTGTTTACGAATTCTATCAGCGGGGTTACGTGAAATTTTATCATATCCACTCCTTGAGGCATTGGAGGCATAGGTTGAGGAATTGGGGAGGTGGGGAGGTCGTACATTTGGGTTCGTGCAAACGAACTCGGTGTACCATGCACTCATCATTTGGAGAAAACTTGTCCCTTCCCTCCTCACGACCAACAGATGGGGGTGGGTTTCGATCGGCTGCTCCATCGGCGAATGGCGCTTTACTCGTACTTCATCGCCCCAGTGGATCGGATCCATTTACTATATAAAAAATTTCATTTAAAAGGTCGAAGTCGTCACACTATCACAATTCATACATATGGCATGTATAGCAAAATCAGTACATACAACACGTGGTCAGAACCGACTAAACCTGCTCGATACCACTAAATGTAGCCCCCACACCGAGACCGTGTGGTCGAGTATGAGGTGTTACTAAGCTTAGTTTAACATTTTAGAACTTTGAATTATTTGTTTCTACATTCACAGCTTTTAAGCTACTTGCGTCACAGTCACAATAAAAATCATATCTCGAGTTACAAAACTCGAAATTAAGATCCGTAAATTTTCCTGAATCTAGACTCATAAAAATATCTACTAATTTTTTTAGAATTTTGGTTGGGCCAATTAGTACAGTTTATTAGTTAAAGTTAACCCTGTTTCAAGACTCGACTTGTCTGACCTCTGTTTACTACGAACCACATTTCTCTCTGTACAAAATTCATATGACTATGAGTTTGTTTATACTAAAACTAGACTCAATAAGGATTCTGAGGATATAAAATACACCACCTAATTATATCTTTACAATTTATGGTGAATTTCTAAAGTAGGAACAGGGGATTCAGCTGCTATGACTCTGTTTCACTAAAATTAAAATATCTTCTAACATATACTTCCTTTACTTGTTTCATTTCTTTCATGTAAACTAGACATAATAAGCTTCAATTTGATATGTATTTCACCACCAAATTCAATTTCTATGATTTTAGTAAATTTTCAAACTCGCGTTAGTATTGCTGCAGTATTCATTTATGGTAAATTTCATCCTTTTATAGAGTTTTTATGCACTAAGTATCTTAATAGTTTTCCTTAACATCAAACATAATCTAAACTAACCATTTTCATAATTTATCATTATCAAGCATTTCCTCAACCATTTCACAACCATACCATAAGATCATTTACACAAAATGGGTATATTGCTATACATGCCATACTTAAATTTACAAGCCATTTACCAAAATCTTGGATAGTGTGGTGAGCCTTGACCTATCCGAGCTCACGAGTGGCTTGTCCAAAACTACAATGAGTAAGAAGGAGGGAGTAAGCATAAATGCTTAGTAAGTTCATATGCAAATAATAAGTAACATAACAAGCAGTTATACCGGTCAACATTAGCATACATCACTAAAACATATCACATTTTAATCATTCTTCATCATCTTATTACCTTATGTGGTTGTATCAATACTCAACAGGGTTAAATACATACTTGTCCAAAATATCCATTTCATATCACCTGTCGTCTCTTTACATCTCGAAATTTTCCTCCATTTGAGTAGAACTTTGCCGTTGAACACATGAATATAATTCGGATACATGGATAACTTGCACATAAGTGCCACATATTCAATCAAGCAATCATGTAACCGCCATAGCGAACTTCGGACTCAACTCAGCGAGCTCTCGGTTCGCATCCATAAGTGAACTTCGGACTCAACTCAGCGAGTTCGGATGCCTAGTTACATCTCACGAACTCGGACTCAACTCAGCGAGTTCGGACATTCGCATCCATAAGTGAACTCGGACTCAACTCAGCGAGTTCGGATGCTCAACCATCCTAGTGACATGTCACTTGTATCCTAATCTATTCCTAAGGTTCAAGCGGGCTTTTCCTCGAACACTTATCCTTCTAGTCTTAGTAGAATGCGAAATCAATACTCAGTAACAATTATATTTAACAAGTAGTTCACATAATTTACATATTATTTGAAATTAACCACAAAACATACATTTCATAATAAAATTCAGCATAACACATAATTAATATCAATAACTTAAAATAACAATTATGCTACATTATTTACACATGAACTTACCTTGGTACCAAAATACAAATTTTGCAATTTAGTCCACAATCTTTTCTTTTCCTCGATTGAGGTCGATTCCCGTCTTTCTTGATCTAAAATAACACATTTAGCTTATTTAATACTCACATTATCAAATTAATCCTTAACTCAAATTTTGGAAAAATTACAATTTTACCCTAAACTTTTGCATATTTACATTTTTGCCCCTAGGCTCGGGATTAAACTTTATTCCTTATTCTTATGTTTAACAACATGCTGATCACTTTTCTCTTCTATGGCAACATCAAATTCTCACTCTAACATGTACTTGTGACTATTAGGTATTTTCTAGATTAAGCCCTTTTACTCGTTTTTGCTTAAAATCGAGTAGTACAAGTTGTCTAACATAATTTAAAACTTCATATTCTATCATAAAACATCAAAATACACAAATTTCACCTATGGTATTTTTCCAAATATAAACCCTAGGTTAAATTATTGCTAACATAAGCTTTATCGAGTTCTTAGGGATCTCAAGCGTAAAAATCATTAAAAGCAGGGCTTGGAATCACTTACTATGGAGCTTGGAAGCTTGAAACAAACCCTAGCTATGGAGAACCCTTGAAATTTCGGCCTAATGAAGAAGATGGACAAAAATTGGCTTTTAATTTTGTTTTTAATTCATTTTAATAACTAAATGACCAAAATACCTTACTACTAAACTTTCAAAATTCCTTCCATGTCCTAATTTTGTCCATGAACTTAAAATTGGTAAATTTCTATTTAAGACCTCCTCATTAATATTCCAAAACAATTTCATACTAAAACTTCTAGAATGCAAGTTTTGCAACTTATTCGATTTAGTCCCTACTTTCAATTTAAGCACTTTAGGCATAAAATTTCATCACGAAATTTTCACACAATCATGCAATCATATCATAAACATCAAAATCATTGTAAAATAATTATTTCTATCTCGGTTGTGGTCACGCGAAACCACTATTTGATTAAGCCTAATTTAGGATATTACAACTCTCCCCCTTTTAAAGATTTTAGTCTCCGAAAATCTTCTGGAATAACAGTGTGGGTGGTTTCTCATAGTTTCTTCAGTTTCCCATGTAGTCTCTTCTACCCCATGCTTTTGCCACAACACTTTCACAAGTGCAACACTTTTATTTCTTAGTTGTTTGACTTCTCGAGCTAAAATCTTAATCGGTTCTTCTTCTAAAGTCATATCGGTTGGAGTTCAATTTACGTCGGTGAAATTATATGTGAAGGATAAAGCGATACCGGCGTAACATAGATCGTGAAACATCATGAATCTTTTCTAATTGGTGGTAAAGCTAGCCGATATGCTCTGGGTCCAACTTTTCAATTATTTCATACGGTCCATAAGCGGACTTAACTTGCCGCTTTCGTCCAAATCTAAGGACTTTCTTCCATGGAGACACTTTCAAAAATACCTTATCACCAACTTGAAACTCAATGTCCTTTCGCTTTAGAGTGCATAAGATTTACGTCTGCTCTGAGCGACTTTCAAACAATCTCGAATTATCTTCACTTTTCTTGATTTCTTTTATTAAATCAACTCCATAAATCTGATTTTCCTTGAGTTAGGTCCAATACAAAGGCGTTAAACACTTGCGACCATACAATGCTTCATAGGTGCCATTTTCAAGCTCGTCGATAGCTATTGTTGTAAGCAAATTCTACCAGCGGCAAATATCTTTCCCAACTTCCTTGAAATTCCAATACACAACATCGAGCATGTCTTCAAGAATGAATTACTCTACGATTGTCCATCGGTTTGTGGATGGCGATCTTGAAATTTAACCGTACCTAACGCGTCTTGCAACTTTTGCCAAAACCGCGAGTAAACCTTGGATCTCTATAAAATAATCGATAATGGTATTAGTGTAATCTAACAATTTCTTTAATATCTGATTCGACAACTTGTTAAGAGAATAATTAAATGCGTCTGCGGATAAAATGAGCCGACTTAGTTAATCATCAACTATTACCCAGATGGCATCTTTCTTTCCGGAGTCAATGGCAATCACGAAACAAAATCCATAGTAATCAGTCCATTTCCATTCGGGAACCATAATAAGTGGAGTAATCCAGAAGGTACTTGGTGTTCGACTTTCACACATTGACAAATTAAGCATTTGGACACAAACTACGATATATCTCTTTTCATTCCATTCCACCAATACATTTTCTTCAAGTCATTATACATTTTATTACTACGGATGAATAGAAATAACCACTATGTGCTTCTGTAGGATCTTTTGAATCAATTCCTCATTCTTGATTACACAAATCCGATCTTTAAACATTAAGCACCCATCAGAACCAATTCTAAAATCGATCCGTGTCGACTTCACTGTTTTCTTTTGGCTAGCAAATCTTGATCATTTTACGAGTTTGAAATCTCTTGTAAAAACATTGGTTTTGCTCTTTTCTGCTAGAATCGAACCATCATTTGACACTTTCAAGCGAGTGTTCATAACTCTCAAAGCAAACAACAACTTTCTGCTCAAAGCATCGCAACCACATTCGCTTTTCAGGATGATAATCAATAACAAGCTCGTAATCTTTCAACAACTCCAACCATCTTCGTTGTCTCAAATTCAAGTCTTTTGTGACATCAAGTACTTAAGACTTTTGTGGTCGGTATATACAGGCATTTTTCACCATACAAATAATGTGCCAAATTTTCAAAGCAAACACCATGACCAATTCCAAATCGTGAGTAGGATAATTCCTCTCATGAGGTTTTAAGCGCCTCGAAGCATATCACCACTTTTCCTTCTTGCATGAGCACACACCCCAAACCATTTAGAAGCATCACTATACACCACAAATTCTTTACGATTAAATTGTACTAACCTTTGGTGCCTCTGTTAATAACTTTTCAATTCTTCAAAACTCTGTTGACATTCTTAGTCCATTCAAATTTAACATCCTTTGAAGTAATCTAGTTATAGGAGCAATTATAGAAAATCCATTTACAAACGCAGATAATACCTAGCCCCAAGAAACTTCTAACCTGATTCGTTTTGTGGTTTCCAATCAACAATGGCTGAAATTTTACTAGGATCAACCGTATACCATCACGAAACAATATGACCCAAAATCCAACTTCCGGAGCCAAAATTCACTTTTACTAAACTTAGCATCAGTGCTTATCTCTCAAAGTTTGCAAAACTATCCTCAAATGCTCGGCATTTCATCTCATCTTTTGAATAAATTAAAATATCATCTATAAACACCACAACAAATTTGTCCAAGTATGGAGAAATATGCGATTCATTAAATCCATAAACACAGCAGAGCATTTGTCAATCGAATGGCATAACTAAAAATTCATAATGACCATACCTTGTTCTAAAGCGGTTTTAGGTACATCAGAGCTCCTTTACCGATTGGTAATACCGGATCTCAAGTCAATCTTTGAAAACCATGTCGCTCCTTTTAGCTGATCAAACAAATCATCAATTCTCGTAGCGGATACTTGTTTTGATTGTCACCTTGTTTAGTCTTAGATAATCAACACATAATCTCATAGAACCATCCTTCTTTTCACAAATAACAGAGCACCCCAAGGTGAAAACTTCGGTCTCCAAAGCCTTTATCATCAACTCTTGCAAGCTGCGACTTTAATTCTTTCAACTCTGTTGGTGCCATTCTATATGGAGCAATCGAGATCGGGTGTTCGTATCAAATCAATACCAAATTCTACTTCCACGTGGAGCAAACCGGCAATTCTTAAAATCGTCCATAAATTCACACTGGCAAACTGATTCAACTTTCTTTTCAACTTCTTTTGTATTAATTACATCGCCAAATAAGCTTCATAACCCTTTCTCGAGATATCTTTGGCGACATTGAAGAAATCACACTAGGCAATGCCTCGATTTATCTGATTCAACCCATGAGTTTCACCATTTCCACACTTTAATTCTATAACCTTTTCTTTGCAATTTACTATAGCATCATGCAATATCAACCAATCCATACCCAAAATAACATCAAATTCATCAGCAGCAACAACATCAAGTCGGTAGGAAAGTAATGATCGAATCATTAAAGGACATTTCTTACATACTTTATCATGATCACACATTTGCCTAACGGATTCGACACTCAATCATAAATTACGTATTCTCAGCGGGTATATTCATACTAGACACCAATTTCATGCACACATATGAATGAGTAGAAGCGGGATCAATCAAAGCAATAACATTAACATTATAGAGAAAATGTCGGTAATCACATCGGTGAGAAGCATCTTCACGTGCTTTAATAGCATAAGTTCTAGCGGAGCCCTTCCTTGAGTCTAAGGTGCATCCACAGCTACATTCTTACTACTTGTTTCACTTCCAACTTTTCTGGATACCTTCCTCGTCTGCACCTAGCTTTTACATTCGAAATTTTTCTTTCGGCTCTCTGGGTCTCTAATAAAATGATCAGGAGAACCACATCGAAATTCATTTGCTCTTGCGCGGACCAAAATGATTTCTACCACACGGCAGCACTGGGTTTAACAAATCTCGTATTTCCCACTACTAGCAAGTGATGCGAGATTTAAGACCCACATTTCTTCTTAAAATTTCCATATGATTGCCAGTTGAAACTTGGGAGCGAGTTCATATTTCTTGACTTTCCGGTTTCTTTGTGGGTGCATTACTCATTGGTCTTTTCTTCCAATTTCGTGTTTGATTCTACCTTTTCTTTTCCTTGATAATTCTTGACCTTGCAAGCTTCGATCGACAAGTACCACCATTTCTCTTAGTTCAAGGATCCCAACAAATACCTTAATGTCTTCGTTAAGCCGTCTTCAAATCGTCGGCACATCTTGGCCGTAGGAACATATTCACAGCATACTTACTTCAGAACAAACTCTCTTTCATATTACGGGGCTGTCATATTACCTTGCTTACTTCGAAACTCTTTACATTTCGATCAATAAATCTTTCACTAATATATTTCTTAGAAACTCTTGAAAAGAATTCCCGAGTTACCCTCTCTTCGGTACCAAGAAATCAAAGTCTTCCACCAATTATAGGTGAATCTCTCAACAAAGATGTAGCATATTTCAAACATTCTTGAGTGTACAAGATAATTCATCAAATACGGGATAGAATTTTCAAGCGAACTTCTGCTTTCTGCATCATCATCAATATTTGCTCTAAATTCTTCACCCCTTGTTTACGAATTCTATCAGGGGGTTACGTGAAATTTTATCATATCCACTCCTTGAGGCATTGGAGGCATAGGTTGAGGAATTGGGGGAGGTGGGGAGGTCGTACATTTGAGTTAAATGCAGGCTTCGATGTACCATGCACTCATCATTTGGAGAAAGGCTTCCGATCCCCTCCTCACGACCAACGATGAGGTGGGTTTCGATCGTTGCTCCATCAGTAGGGCTGGCGCATTACTCTTCTTCATGCCTTGCAATTTGGATCGGGATCCATTTACTATATAAAAAATTTCATTTAAAAGGTGATCGTCACTATCACAATTCATACATATGGCATGTATAGCAAAATTATTACATACAACACGTGGTCAGAACCGTAAACCTGCTCGATACCACTAAATGCGCCCACACAGAGACCGTCGCGGAGTCAAGTATGAGGTGTTACTAAGCTTAGTTTAACATTTTTAGAACTTTGAATTATTTATTTCTACATTCACAGCTTTTAAGCTACTTGCGTCACAGTCACAAGAAAAATCATATCTCGAGTTAAGAAACTCGAAATTAAGATCCGTAAATTTTTCCTGAATCTAGACTCATAAAATATCTACTAATTTTTTTCTAGAATTTTTGGTTGGGCCAATTAGTACAGTTTATTAGTTAAAGTTACCCCTGTTTCAAGACTCGACTGGTCTGACCTCTGTTTACTACGAACCACATTTCTCTCTGTACAAAATTCATATGACTATTAGGTTTGTTTATACTAAAACTAGACTCAATAAGGATTCTGAGGATATAAAATACACCACCTAATTATATCTTTAAAATTTATGGTGAATTTCTAAAAGTAGGAACAGGATAAAACTGCTATGACTCTGTTTCACTAAAATTAAAATATCTTCTAACATATACTTCCTTTACTTGTTTCATTTGTTTCATGTGAAACTAGACATAATAAGATTCAATTTGATATGTATTTCACCACCAAATTCAATTTATATGATTTTTAGTAAATTTTCAAACTCGCATTAGTGTTGCTGCGGTACTGTTTTATGGTAAATTTCATCCTTTTATGAGTTTTATGCACTAAGTATCTTAATAGTTTTCCTTAACATCAAACATAATCTAAACTAACCATTTTCATAATTTATCATTATCAAGCATTTCCTCAACCATTTCACAACCATACCATAAGATCATTTACACAAAATGGGTATATTGCTATACATGCCATACT
>NW_026440639.1:0-15464 GCF_025698485.1 Gossypium arboreum
CGAAGAGGCCATAACGAGCCACGAGCATCGTCGTCGTGTCAAGAGACAAAATGCATAGGCATCGAGACAAGGGCTTAAACCCTACTCTCAAAAATATTTTCCGCATCAAAGCCGCGAGCGAGCACCGGTGCAAGCGAGGCCACCGATTTAAGGGGCACACTCGGGGCGCGCAGCGCGATTGTGGTCCACATGACCCAAAAGGCACGAGATGGAGAAGGGCGGCAACACATCCATAATTCCATCGGCTTAGGTGCGCAACCACGGGATCCGTCGCACCCTTGGGTTCAATTAGAACAAGGGATTCAATGAAGAGGAGTGTGGCTCGACGATTCGATGTGGGTAGCATGGAGCTGCCAATACACACAACAAAACACCATTCATATGCCCATCGGCGTACTAGTAGTAGTACCCGCTGCCGACCAACAACCCACCCAACCAATGTATTGATAGGGGGGCGGAAGGAACAATGAAGCGAGGCACACCACAAGCGCAGCACGAGAACTACAAGGGACAAAATCCCTTTGGGAATTGGTCGAGCCAAGACCAAGCCTACAAACTCAACTTATGCCTCCCGGTGTGCGTTGCCTTCAAAGGGACTTGATCTTTGGGGTCGCAGGCGACTTCGAATGTAGACAAGGGCTTGGCGAGGCCAAGGCGCCCGATGGGTCGCAGACTTGGGAGGCACAAGGCGTCCCTAACATGACAGGGGAGAATGGGCAAGCCAGCTCGAGCCCATAGCAATGCATAAGCCACCCGGAGATCTTTGCCCGATATAGGGAACTTGGTCTGAGTGGTTGGCTACATTCCTATGGAGCGCAGGCTTGGCCGTGGGAAAATCATCACCGACCACTAGCGTCGGCGATCGACCCACCACCGTTGGTGAGTCATTGCGGGACTATCCGACCCCGTGGGGCTGTGGGCCTTACCCACCTCGGGTTCGAGGGGCCACGTCGAGGCAGCGGATCTCTACCCTTTAAGAGCTAAAAAACTTCGTCAATCGCTGCGGGCAACATTAGTATATGCGAAGCAGGGGCACTTTCCTTTAGCCCGCATCCAGGGCACCGGGGTGCCCTATTTGCTTTCGAGGCACCCGCAAATCCAACATCCTAGGTTGCCTATGGTGTCGAGGCTGTAACACCCCAAACCCGTGACCGTCACGGATTTGACCACGTGGTGTTCTGGGGCTTACTTCCTTTATTTCTCTCTACGAAATATTTGATTTACATTCCAGGTAGGCTAGTTAACTGCGTCACTGTCACCTTAAAGTCATATCTCGAGTTCCAGAACTCGAAAATCAGTTCCGTCAATTTTCCCTGAAACTAGACTCATAATCCCATCTACACATATTTTTCTAGAATTTTTGGTCTAGCCAATTAGTACAGTTTATTAGTTAAAGTCACCCCTGTTTCAGAGTTCGACTACACTGACCTTTGCACATTACGACCTGTATATCATCTCGTACAGAGCTCCAATGCTCATGCCGTTTGTTTCTAATGAATCTAGACTCAAAGGGGAATCTATGCATATAAGGCATGACTCCTAATTGTTTCCGGATAATTTATGGTAAATTTTCAAAGTCGAAATAGAGGATCCAGAAACCGTTCTGGCCCTGTCTCACGAAATCTTGAATATCTCTTAAAATACGGCTCATATGGTCATTTCGTTTTGTCCATATGAAAATAGATTCCTCAAGGTTCAATTTCATAATTTATTCACTATTTAATTCTACTTCTACTATTTTTAGTGATTTTTCCATCTCACCTCACTGCTGCTGGCAGCATCTGTTACTAAAGCAAACATTGACTATTTCATAATTCTTCCATGGCCAACTATTTCATCATACATAATACAAACTATGGCCACCTTATCAAAATTAAGGTTTCTAAGGCTCGTGACTATAGGTTTTAGAATCACACTCAACCGACCACATAGGCCATTTTCGCATGGCTTAAAGTTTACAACCCACAATTCAACAAAACAAAATAGCCTATACATGCGGATGTTCTCCTAGTTCAACTACGAAGACAATACCAAAAGATTTCCAGCGGTGTGATGACTTCAGCAGACGGTTCGAAACGCATAAGCAATCTGAGTCAAGAGACCTAAAATGGGTGACAAGAAAACACCGAGTGAGTTTATAACTCGATAAGTCATAAGCATTCATCAACCATCCATTAATAAAATTATCACAACATGAAGCGATAAGCGCGCTAGGTACTCCATCCATATCAAAACTATACCATAATTCCTTGGACCTTTCGGTTCAATCTCATACCAAGTCATACATCCACATTTCATATTACGTACAATAAGATATTTGAGGCATTTTCACACACCAACTCATTTTCACCATAATCATACAATTGAAATCATCACATAGATTTAAAGCATACCAAGCTCAACCCAGAGCATGAACATATTGCCTATTAGTCATGAGCTCAAGGTACTTACCCGATCCGCTGTCAGGGATTAACTCAATAATATCGCTTTTTCGGTGCCAATTGTAATGCAAGGGCATATAGTGAATCCGCACACTTAGTGCTATATACATTCAGCTCGCACACTTAGTGTTATATAATCAAACTCGCACACTTAGTTGTACAATTTTAAACCCGCACACTTAGTGCCAATCTTGTCACCGTGTCCATTTATATCCGCACACTTAGTGCCAAGACCAATACCTTATGCATTTTGCTGCCTTTATACATTCAACAATGGCATCATTCCACACATACATTTCCATTTACACATCAACTCATTTAAACACATTTGCATATATATTATGATCATTTAAATCAACACCAAATATATGTAATGACTTACCTCGTGTTGGGTAAAATAGTTCCAAATCGGCTACTCGATGACCTTCGTCTTTCCTTGCTTAATTCTCCTTCTTTAACTCCTTGAGCTTAATCAATAAATCAACTAGTTTAACCATCTTGCTAAACATTCATAATTCAACTACACATGCATATGTATGCTTGTATATTAGGCAACCATTCTTACTAATCACCTATTTGATCGATTATACACCTAACAGAATATGCACCAAAAACTTGATTCAACATCACCTACATACTCACTTTAATGGCCGAATATATATATATATACACAATGTCAACTAACATCTTTTAATCACCTAATTTCATCTCATAAACATTTAATCAAATTTTCCCAATCTAGCATATATTTTCACATCCATTTGTAACATCATGTACAAACACATATACACATATATCAAAACACAAATTTTTACCTATCATGCAACAAGCATAAATCGCACTTATGAGCATGCCATGGACGAATACATCCCACACCATCCCCTTTCAATCTTTGGTCATGGTTAAACAAAGAAAACTCCATGTCTTACTCAAAAATGCCAAAAGAAATTTCAAGAGTAGTCAATCCATCATTACATGCATCATCAACAAGCTTCACATTTAGCATGCAATGGCTTTAACACAATATCAACCTTGGCCAAATACCATTTCCATGGCATAACAAGGATTTGAACCATGGGCTAACATGAACATCAAGTTAGCAACTAAAACATGCATGAATCTCATGACACAACCTCAAACATACCTTAATCTTGACACAAGTATGACCAAATCTCCTTCTAGTTCTCTTCTAAACCAAGCATGAAGCAAAAATCCTTCCTTTTTCCCTTAGTATTTTCAGCCAAAGAATTGAGAATGGATGAACAAAATTTTTCTCCTTTCTTTTTCCTCTACTCACGGCAACAAAAGGGGGGGCATCCATGGTCATTCATTCATTTTTTTTTTTCATTTCTTTATTTTTTTCTACATAATCCACTAACTAAACATGTTGGAAACATGTTCCCTTATATAATCTTGTCATGGCAGCCACTCTTCCCTTTTTTGGTCAAATTGACATGCAAAACCACTCTTTTGCATGCATGTACTATTAGACCATTGTAAGATTAACCTATCACCTTTCAACAATGTTTCATATAAGTCCATTTTAATAAATTCACATAGAAATGATCAATTTAATGCATGAAATTTTCACACATGCATTTACTAACATCATAAACATAGAATATAACTTTTAATTACTTATAAGACTCGGTTTAGTGGTCCGAAACCACTTTCAGACTAGGGTCAAATTAGGGATGTCACAACTCTCCCCACTTAGAAATTTTAGTCCCAGAAAATCTTACAGTAAATAGGTTTGGGTGTCGCTCTTTCATAGAGTCCTCGAGTTGCCAAGTGGCTTCTTCAATTCGTGTTTATGCCACAACACCTTCACTAATGGGATTTTCTTATTGCGCAACTCTTTTACTTCACGCATCGAGAATGCGAACGGTTCCTCTTCATAGCTCAAATTAATTTGAATCTCAATCTCGAACGGAGGCGATTACGTGCGATGGATCAGACCTATATCGTCGAAGCATCGAGACATGGAAAGCGTTGTGGATCCTTTCAAGCTCGGGGTAAAATTAATCGATGCGCTCTTGGTCCAACTCGTTCGGATACTTCATACGGACCGATGAACCTCGAACTCAATTTTCCCTTACGGCCAAATCTAAGCACCTTCTTCGGGGTGAGACTTTGAAATACCTTGTCTCAACACGATATTCAATGTCTTTCCTTTTCAAATCCGCATCGACTTTTGGCGATCGAAGCGACCTTCAAACTTTCACGAATTACTCGAACTTTTTGCTCGGCATCCTTAACCAAATCAACCGAAGATTTTACCTTCACTAAGTTTAGTCGAGAATAGTGGGAGTGCGGCATTTACGTCCGTATAAAGCCTTGTAAGCGCCATCTTAATACTTGATTGAAAGCTATTGCTATAAGCGAATTCAACCAAAGGTAAATCTGGTTCCATGAACCACTAAACTCAAGGATGCAACATCTCAACATATCCTCGAGTATTTGAATTATCCGTTCGAATTGACCATCGGTTTGGGGGTGGCGAGTGCTAAAATGCGACTTGGTACCCAAAGCCTCTTGCAATTTCTTCCAAAATCGCGATGTAAATCTTGGGTCTCTATCAAACCACGATAGAAATAGGCACCTATGCAATTGAATAATTTGGGAGGCGTATAATTACGCCAATTTATCAGCGAAAAATCCGTGCGGACGAGGAATAAAATGGCGGAACTTGGTCGATCTATCAACAATAGCCGAGATCACATCCTTCTTACTTTCGTGACAATGGCGGTCCGGATACAAAGTCCATGGTGACTCGATCCCATTTCCACTCGGGTATCGTGATGGTGAAGTAATCCGATGGCACTTGATGTTCGCTTTCACTTGTTGACATATCGGACACCTTGAAACAAATTCAAAAATGTCTCGTTTCATCTTAGGGCCACCAAAATTGGCGTTTTAGTTCATTGTACATTTTAGTACTACAGGGTGGATTGACATTCGACTCTTTGTGAGCCTCGTTCAAAATCATCGAAACAAGTTCCGAATTCCTTGGAATACATAATCGACCCTTGAGCGTCAAGCAATCATGGTCGTCAATCTGAAATTCGATTCCTCATTGAAACACATTCGGCTCGCTTAGTGACCAATTAGGCGTCGACCTTACGAGATTGAGTACTTGATGAATCAATAACGGTTTGGTCTCTAATTCGACTACTAGCACCTCATCGGGTGAAAGCGGATAGATGAGCATCCATCGCTCTCAAAGCAAGCGGTGCCTTGCGACTTAAAGCATCGACCACCACGTTGGCCTTTCGGGTGATAATCAATGATGAGTTCATAGTCTTTCAACAACTCAAGCCAGCGTCTTTGTCCCGAGGTTTAAATCTCTACGAGTCATCAAATATTTTAGACTCTTGTGGTCGAATAAATGTGACACCTTTCTCCAAACAAGTAATGCCACCATATCTTCAAAGCGAACACTATGGTACGCTAGTTCAAGGTCATGGGTCGGATAGTTTCTCTCATGCGGCTTTAGTTGTCTTGTGCGTAAGCCACAACTCGACCTTCTTGCATCAACACACAACCTAACCCAAGCAAGGATCGTCCTTTGTATATAACAAACTCTTTACGGACTCATTTGTACTAATCTGGGGCCTCGGTTAAGCAGGTTTTAGTCGTCGAAACTTTCTTGTGACGTTCGACCACTCGAACTTAACATCTTTTTGAAGTAGTTTCATCATCGGTGCAGCTATCATCGAAAAACCTTTCACAAATCGTCGATAGTATCGGCAAGCCCAAAAAGCTCTAACCTCGGTAACATTCCTTGGAGGTTTCCAATCGACTATGGTAGAAATTTTGTTGGGTCCACCACGACACCGTCACGGACACCACGTGCCCCAAAAAGCTAACCTCTTTCAGCAAAATTCACATTCTTGAACTTTGCGTATAGCGCTTATCTCGTAAGATTTACAACACTAGCCTCGGTGTTGACATATTCGGTTTCATCTCGAATAGACCAAAATGTCATCGATAAATACAACTACTGAATCGATCCAAGTATGGCCTAAAAATTCTATTCATTAAATCCATAAATACCGCGAGGGCATTAGTAAGCCAAGCGGCATCACCAAAATTCGTAGTGGCCGTACCTCGTTCTAAAAGCGATGCAGGGTATGTCAGATTCTCGGACCCTCAGCGATAGTACCCGAGCCTCAAATCATCTTTGAAAACTTTGAGGCTCCTTTAATTGATCAAACAAATCGTCAATTAAGTGGCAGCGAATATTTGTTCTTTATCATCACTTTATTCAGCGGCGATAGTCGATGCACAATCTCATAGTTCCATCCTTCTTCTTCACAAACAATCTTTGAGTGCGCCCCATGGAGAAAAACTTCGGTCGGCGAAATCTCTGTCAGTCAATTCTTGCAATAGAACCTTCAATTCCTTTAATTCCATTAATGCCATACGATACGGGGCTATTGAGATCGGCATAGTACTGGTACAACCGATGCGAATTCCACTTCTCGAGCGGTGGCAATCCGGTAACTCCTCGGGAAAAACATATGAATACTCACAAACCTTTGATGGATTCGAGTTTCCTTTAGTCTCTTTACTTTCAAACATATCACAAGGTATGTTTCACACCCACCGCATACCTTGACGGTCATAGAAGATACTATCGGCTGGCACTCCTTTTAAATCGATGAACTCGACTCGGACTACCTCGTTATTTGCACTCCTCAAATCAATGGTTTTCCTTTTGCAGTCCACCTTGCATCATGTCTGATCGACCAATCCATACCAAGAATAACATCGAATTCATCAAATGGTAGAAGCATCGGATCGGTAGGAAAGCGAGTTCTCGAATTATTAGGGGCATCTCTTGCACACTTTATCAGCAATGCGTATTGACCCAAGGGTTTGACACTCGAATTATGAACTCGATAGACTCAGCGGTGAGAGTCTTCTTTGGATGCTAAGGTTTCACATACATATGAATGAGTAGGTAGGGGTCAATCAATGCAATCACACTAGTATCAAAGAGTGAAAGTACGGTGATAACGTCGGGGAGATGCCTCCTCTCGTCTTGCGGATGGCATATGCTCTAGCGAGGAACACGGGTCTCGGATCGGACGGTAGTATTAGAGGCTCCTCTCGATTACCACCCCTACCTCCGAGAGATTCTCGGGGCCTACCTCAGTAGTCGTTCCACTAGGTCTTGCACCTTGCGTCTTATTCCTCTCATCTAGCTCGTGCAATCTCTAATGAAGTGGTCCTTGAACGCATCCATAACGAGGCCTGATAGCAGACTTACCCCAACATTCACCTAGGTGTCGTCTTCCACATTAGGGGCATTCGGGTCTCTCTTGGCGATTATTGCCCACACTAGCTACAAAGTAGCTCGGGAGTCGTCAATGGTAGGACTCGATGGAAATTCCTTGATGCGCCCTCGACTTATTAGTGTCCTCCACGAACTTCTTTCTGCTGAGAATGGAGCTTTGCACAAATCGATCTTTTACGATAATCTCTTGCTTCAAATTCAGCCTTCTTCTTTTCCTTTAGAGTTCTTCCCCTTGCGGGCTCGTTCGACTAGTGTTCGAACTCCTTTATCTCCAAAATACCCACTAGCGACTTTAAGTCTTCATTCAATCCTTCTTCAAATCTTTTGCACATAGCAACCTCATCACCCACACTCCAGAGCATAACGACTAAGTCTTACGAACTCATGTTACGTATTGAGATCTGATCATCGGCCTTGCTTGAGTTCAAGAATTCCTTACGCTTACGATCGATGAGCCGTTGACTAATGTATTTCTTTGAAATTGGATTGAAAGAAATCCCAAGTAACTTCGTTCGTTTGGGACTATGGAAATTAAAGTCCTCCACCAATAGTGGTGAGTCTACATAACAAGGATATAGCACACTTAAGACATTCATCGGGTGTGCATGGCAGTTCATCGAACACTCTAATGGTGTTATCAAGCGAACTTCGGCCCTTTCGGCATCATCGGTAACTATGGCCTTAAACTCCTCATTACGCTTCCTAATCAAGTCCACGGTGGTTTACTCAGCCTCACAGAATCGATGGCGGAGGCATTGCGGGCTCTTGGGGTGGAGTTTTTAAATTCGAGAATGGTTGGACAGCCGGATTGGTTCGGGCATATTCGCGACCCACTCATTCATCATGGTGAAGAAGGCTTGTTTAGCCTTCATTTTGATTATTCGCGGATGGTGAGGCTCAGCAGGCGGTGTCCCTTGCGGGAGCAACCGCTACACTTTGAGCGTCATCCGCCAAGGGCCTCTCTACCGGGTTCCATTTGCTAATCAAAAAAAAAAAAATTTAGCAGTCGAAGTCATCACATTTTAAGCACTAACAATTTGGCATGTATAGCTAGACTCACACGCGCTATGGTAGTCCTAGAATCGACTAAACCATAGCTCGATACCAATAAAATGTAACACCCAAAACCCGTGGACATCACGGATTTGACCACGTGGTATTCTTAGACTTACTTCCTTTATTTCTCTCTACGAAATATTTGATTTACATTCGGCGAGGCTAGTTAACTGCGTCCTTTGTCACCTTAAAGTCATATCTCGAGTTCCAGAACTCGAAAATCAGTTCAAATCAATTTTCCTGAAACTAGACTCATAATCCTATCTACAAATTTTTTTCTAGAATTTTTGGTCGAGCAAATTAGTACAGTTTATTAGTTAAAGTCACCCCTGTTTCAGAGTTCGACTACACTGACCTTTGCGCATTACGACCTAGATATCATCTCGTACAAAGCTCCAATGCTCATGCCGTTTGTTTCTAATGAAACTAGACTCAAAGGGAATCTATGCATATAAGGCATGACTCCTAATTGTTTCTGGATAATTTATGGTAAATTTTCAAAGTCAAAAAAGAGGATCCAGAAACCGTTCTGGCCCTGTCTCACGAAATCTCGAATATCTCTTAAAATACGGCTCATATGGTCGTTTCGTTTCGTCCATATGAAAATAGATTCATCAAGGTTCAATTTCATAATTTATTCACTATTTAATTCCACTTCTACTATTTTTAGTGATTTTTCCATCTCACCTCACTGCTGCTGGCAGCATCTGTAACTAAAGCAAACATTGACTATTTCATAATTCTTCCATGGCCAACTATTTCATCATACATAATACAAACTATGGCCACCTTATCAAAATTAAGGTTTCTAAGGCTCGTGACTATAGGTTTTAGAATCACACTCAACCGACCACATAGGCCATTTTCGCATGGCTTAAAGTTTACAACCCACAATTCAACAAAACAAAATAGCCTATACATGCCAAATGTTCTCCTAGTTCAACTACAAAGACAATACCAAAAGATTTCCAGCGGTGTGATGACTTCAGCACGGTTCGAAACGCATAAGCGATCTGAGTCCAAGAGACCTAAAATGGGTGACAAGAAAACACCGAGTGAGTTTATAACTTCGATAAGTCATAAGCATTCATCAACCATCCATTAATAAAATTATCACAACATGAAGCGATAAGCGGCGCTAGGTACTCCATCCATATCAAAACTATACCATAATTCCTCGGACCTTTCGGTTCAATCTCATACCAAGTCATACATCCACATTTCATAATACATACAATAAGATATTTGAGGCATTTTCACACCAACTCATTTTCACCATAATCATACAATTGAAATCATCACATAGATTTAAAGCATACCAAGCTCAACCCGAGCATGAACATATTGCCTATTCGTCATGAGCTCAAGGTACTTACCCGATCCATTGTCGGGATTAACTCGATAATGTCGCTTTTCGATTGCCAATTGTAATGCAAGGGCATATAGTGAATCCGCACACTTAGTGCTATATACATTCAGCTCGCACACTTAGTGCTATATAATCAAACTTCGTACACTTAGTCTTTGTACAATTTTAAACCCTTACACTTAGTGCCAATCTTGTCTTAGTGTCCATTTATATCCGCACACTTAGTGCCAAGACCAATACCTTATGCATTTTCTGCCTTTATACATTCAACAATGGCATCATTCACACACATACATTTCCATTTACACATCAACTCATTTAAACACATTTGCATATATATTATGATCATTTAAATCAACACCAAATATATGTAATGACTTACCTCGTGTTGGGTAAAATAGTTCCAAATCGGCTACTCGATGACCTTCGTCTTTCCCTTGCTTGATTCTCCTTCTTTAACTCCTTGAGCTTAATCAATAAATCAACTAGTTTAACCATCTTGCTAAACATTCATAATTCAACTACACATGCATATGTATGCTTGTATATTAAGCAACCATTCTTACTAATCACCTATTTGATGGATTATACACCTAACGAATATGCACCAAAAACTTGATTCAACATCACCTACATACTCACTTTAATGGCGAATATATATATATACACAATGTCAACTAACATCTTTTAATCACCTAATTTCATCTCATGAACATTTAATCAAATTTTCCCAATCTAGCATATATTTTCACATCCATTTGTAACATCATGTACAAACACATACACATATATCAAAACACAAATTTTTACCTATCATGCAACAAGCATAAATCGCACTTATAGGCATGCCATGGCGAATACATCCCACCATCCCTTTCAATCTTTGGTCATGGTTAAACAAAGAAAACTCCATGTCTTACTCAAAAATGCCAAAAGAAATTTCAAGAGTAGTCAATCCATCATTACATGCATCATCAACAAGCTTCACATTTAGCATGCAATGGCTTTAACACAATATCAACCTTGGCCAAATACCATTTCCATGGCATAATAAGGATTTGAACCATGGGCTAACATGAACATCAAGTTAGCAACTAAAACATGCATGAATCTCATGACACAACCTCAAACATACCTTAATCTTGACACAAGTATGACCAAATCTCCTTCTAGTTCTCTTCTAAACCAAGCATGAAGCAAAAATCCTTCCTTTTTCCCTTAGTATTTTCGGCCAAAGAATTGAGAATGGATGAACAAAATTTTTCTCCTTTCTTTTTCCTCTACTCACGGTAACAAAAGGGGGGGTATCCATGCTCATTCATTCATTTTTTTTTCATTTCTTTATTTTTTTCTACATAATCCACTAACTAAACATGTTGGAAACATGTTCCCTTATATAATCTTGTCATGGCGGCCACTCTTCCCTTTTTTGGGCAAATTGACATGCAAAACCACTCTTTTGCATGCATGTACTAATAGACCATTGTAAGATTAGCCTATCACCTTTCAACAATGTTTCATATAAGTCCATTTTAATAAATTCACATAGAAATGATCAATTTAATGCATGAAATTTTCACACATGCATTCACTAACATCATAAACATAGAATATAACTTTTAATTACTTATAAGACTCGGTTTAGTGGTCCAAAACCACTTTCAGACTAAGGGTCAAATTAGGGATGTCACAGAGGCTCCCACATCCAAACACCAAGGTGCAGTCTTTGCTCGAGGCTCACTTTGTCAAAGTACCAAGGTGCCGATGGTGCAGAGCTCCCTTGCGACCAAGGGCCTGGGTTCTGGATGGTGCAGAGCTCCGGCACGACCAAGGCGGGGTTTTAGATGGTGTCAGGGGCTCCGCACATCAAGCACTAAGGTCTTGGATGGTGCCGAGGCTCACTTACGACCGAGGGCCTAGGTTCTGGATGGTGTCCCGAGCTCCGCACATCAAGCACCAAGGTGCCGATGGTGCCGAGGCTCTCGCACGACCAAGGGCCTAGGGTGCGATGGTACTGAGGCTCCCTTGCGACCGAGGGGCCTAGGTTGCCGATGGTGCGAGGCTCCCACCCGACCAGTCCTTACGACCGGGGCCTAGGTTGCCGATGGTCCCGAGGCTCCTTGCGACCGAGGGGCCTAGGTTGCCGATGGTGTCAGAGCTCACTTACGACCGAGGGCCTAGGTTCGATGGTGTTTGAGGCTCACTTACGACCGAGGGCCTAGGTTGCGATGGTGCTCGAGGCTCTCGCCGCGACCGAGGGCCTAGGTTGCCGATGGTGCGAGGCTCCCTTGCGACCAAGGGCCTGGGTTGCAGATGGTTGCGAGGCTCTGCCGCGACCAAGGGCCTAGGTTGCCGATGGTGTCAGAGGCTCACTGCATATCAAGGCACCAAGGTGCGATCTTTGCTCGAGCTCTCGCTGCAGCGGCGTCCTAGGTGGCCTAGTTGTGCGTCCAAGGCTCCGGCGCGTCAAGCGACAATGTCGCGGATGCTCGGCACCATCGGCGTCTAGGTTACCAATGGTGCCTAATGCTCCGTAGCGACCAAGGGCCCAAGGTGGGAGGCTCTTGTTCGAGGAGGGGCAGGATGGTTGAAAGGAGGGGCGGGGCGACTTGTAGCATCGTTTTCTATATTTGGGATGGCTCACGAACCTTGGGAAGCTCATGGGACCACAGGGAATGGATCGTCGAACACTGCAAGAACCTAACCGGCGATAGGGGGAACTGCAAGCGTCTGGGCATGAGATGGGCGTGGGCGGTGCCTGGACAACCCTGTTAGCTCAATATCACCTCCCCTAAAGAGCTAAAAAACTTGGTCAATGTGCTTTCTGGCGACATTCATATGCAAGCAGGGGACACTTTATGGTCCGGCGCTTTTGCACCTGCAGGGGCCCAAAATTAGCTTTGGTGCTCGACCCTCTCGCTGTCGATGCACCAAGGTGCCGATCTTTGCCCTATGCTCCGACACATCGAAGGGGCGGTGGCGCCCGATGGCCCCCTACCTGAGGATGGCTACACTTCTGGAGATGGTGTCTGAGGATCTGCGTCTGACCAAGTGGGCCAAAGGTCTTGCGGAGCTCTTCTTACAAAAAGGGAGGGGCAGGGGCGATTCATTCATTGTTGGAGTACCGAACATGCAGAGTATCTGAATTCTAGCTTTGGGGCGGTTCATTCATTATTGGGTACCGAACATGTAGCAGTATCTGAATTCTACCTTTTGGGATTGGGGAGGGACTCGTTGCACCGTTTTGTATATCCGGGATGGATCATGGGATCATCATTGGGATGGATCGTCGAACACCCGAGAACCTAACGGTGGTGGGGGGCACCAGCGTCCAAGACATCTGCGATGGGCGTGGGCGATTACTGGATAACCCCAGGCTGCTCAATATCACTTCCCCTAAAGAGCTAAAAAACTTGGTCAATGTGCTGCGATCGACATCCATGTATGCGAAGCAGGGGACGGAGTTTGGATATCGAAAGCAGGGGACACTTTTTCATAGCGCTCCCTTACATCAAGGCACCAAGGTGCCGATGTTGCCGATAACACACTGCGGGATGGCCTACGTTGCGGATGTTTCCCTAGGCTCCCTATATGCGAAATAGGGGCAATTTTTTCGCCACTTACACTTGGTATTTTTAATTGAAAATTTCTTGTTGGCCCAAAAGAAATACAAGAAGTCGAATGAAATATGGCATGATGGCACGACGAGAAAATTGAACAAGTGCGGACCACGGCCCCGTTGTGCCATGTTTCTGAGGCGGCACGGCCAAGTGTTTAACAAAAATTTTTACGTTGGCCCAAAACAAAGAACAAATACAAGAAGCCGAATGAAGTATGGCATGGCATGCAGCGCGCCGCAGCGAAAAATTGAACAAGTGCGGACCACCAGGTTGGGAGCTCGCACCCGCACCACCGCGGCTCCGTTGTGCCATATTTCAGAGGCGGCAAGGCCAAGTGTTTAACTAACTCCTTACACTAAGTCCCCACTTGGGGACCCCAAGGTGGGGCGTGCAAAAGAACAATGGGGATCGGAAGGGAGATGAGGGAGGGGCGAATCAGGCGACAAAGGCTGAATCTCGATGGATCGTGGCGGCAAGGCCACTCGCCACTACAATACCCGTCAGCGTATTTAAGTCGTCGCAAAGGATTCTCTTGGCGCTCGGTGGAATTACGCTCCAAGGCGCCCGCGACTTGTCGCGCGGATCATTGCACCTCGACCGTGCCCTTGGGGCCAAAGACCTCTGCGGGTGGGAAATCGAGGCGGCAGCGCGTCGTCGCTTCAGCCGGATTCGACTTAGAGGCATTCGGTCATAATCCGGCGCCGCGGTAACCAGCGCCGCGGCTTTTCAACCAAGCGCGATGACCAATTGTGCGAATCAGCGGTTCCTCTCGTACTAGGTTGAATTACTATTGCGACCACGGCCATCGATGAGGTAAAACTAACTTTGTCTCCGGCGGTCTAAACCCGGCTCACGTTCCCTATTGGTGGGTGAACAATCCAACACTTGGTGAATTACGCTTCACAATGATAGGAAGAGCCAACATCGAAGGATCAAAAATAGCGTTGCTATGAGCGGCTTGGCGTTGGCTTCGCACACATATCGAGACTCCTTGGTCGTGTTTCAAGGCGGGCGAATAGGGAACCCATGGTAAGCGCCCGAAACGCAGTCTTGCAAACCTGCGAGCGGCAGCGTCTTTGGATCCCACGATCGGCGATAGCGTCTCTGGCGTATCAAAGGCCCGAGCTTGGGCGCCGCCACGACCGCGTCGGTCCGCCCGGCCGTCGATGGGCCGGCTCTCGCCGTTCCACATCCGTGAGGCGCATCGTAAGCCCTCATCCTCTTCCCTCCGATAATTTCAAGCACTCTTTGACTCTCTTTTCAAAGTCCTTTTTATCTTTCCCTCGCGGTACTTGTTGCTTGCTCGGTCTCTCGCCGTATTTAGCCTTAGGCGAATTTCTGCCCGATTAAGTTTGCATTCCCAAACAACTTGACTTCGTGAAGCGGCGCCTCGTGGTGCGGCGAGTCGAACGCAGCAGAGCTCTCACCCTCTCTGGCGCCCCTTTCCGGGGGACTTAGGCCGATCCGCCGTGAGGCCTTCTCGGACTTCTGAATTCGAGCAGCCGGTGGCCCGATTCTCAAATTGGGCTTTTCGGTTCGCTCGGCATTACTAGGGAATCTGGTAAGTTTCTTTTCCTCCGCTTATTGATATGCTTAAACTTCGTGGGTAATCACTTTGACACAGAAGCGCGATGCGATGCGAAAGGGTTTAAGGGTCTCGATCGACAAATCATACG
>NW_026440640.1:0-13377 GCF_025698485.1 Gossypium arboreum
CGATTTTATATAGCCTGAGTCTCTCGGATGAGGTTTATGATTTTAACCTCGATGATAAGATGAAGCATCTTGTGGTTAAACCCAACTCTCGGGAGAGGGTCTCATTGTTCGTGGGAGACAAGACCGAATGTTGATGATGATCGTGGTAGAACACAGAACGGAATCCTCGGGTAAATCTAAGGGTAGATCGAAATCTTCAAACAGAGGTAAAACTTGCAACTTCAGAAGAAGAAAGGGCACATTAAATCTGAAAAGCTATAAGCTACAAAATAAGATTAAAAGGAGGTCATGAATCAAAAGGAAAACAAAGAAAATTCGGTGAAGCGATGTTGTAGAAGACTACGATGGTGAACTTCTAGTTGCTTCACAATGATTCTAAAGTGCGAGAGTGGATACTTGATTCAGCTGCACCTTCCACATGAGTCCCAATCGGGATTGGTTTACAACTTATGAAACAAAGATCTCAAGGTGTTGTTTTGATGGGAAATAATGCTTCATGTAAAATCGCAGTGTTGGAACAATTAAAGTTAAGATGTTTGATGGAGTTGTCGAACACTTAGTGACGTGCGGCATGTTCCGAATTGAAAAGAAATTTAATTTCGTTGAGTACTCTTGATTCAAAAGGGTACAAATACATAGCTGAAAGTGGGGTTTTAAAGATTTCAAAGGGTCCCTTGTTGTGATGAAAGGGCAAAGAAAGATTGCCAAGTTATATGTTTTATGGGTTCTATCATATCGGTGATGCAAATTGTCGCTTCCTCTTCCTTGTCGATGATGATATTACTAAACTTTGGCATATCGCCTAGGGCATATGAGTGAGAATGGCATGGCGAATTAACAAAGAGGACTTCTTAATGGGCAAGGAATTTGCAAACCGAATTTCGTGAGCCTGTGTTTTGGGAAGCAAAGAGAGTTCGATTCACTAGAGGAATCCATAACACGAAGGAAACGTTGGAGTATATCCATTACGATCCGTGGGGCCGTCCAGAGTGCCTTCGAGAGGTGGAGCTAATTATATGCTAACCTTTATTGATGATTTTTCCGAAAAGTTTGGGCGTTCTTCCCAAGCGAAAAGCGATGTGTTTTCCACATTTAAGTCTTGGAAAATTATGATTGAAAAAGACGGAAAAAGATAAAATACCTCATGCAAAATGGCTTAGAGTTCGCTCGATGAGTTTAATAGATTGTGCAAGTCGAAGGGATCATGAGACACTTGACAGTATCATACTCCAACAAAAACAAATTGCGACGTAATGAACGAACGATCATGGAGAAGGTTCGATGTATGTTGTCAAATGCCAACTTACAAGTCATTTTGTGTGATGACCTTTAAAACGACTCCTAGTCGAAATGTGGTTTCGGGACCACAAAACCAAGGCATAAAAATAATTTAATATTTATTTTATTGCCTATAATGTGTGTTAACTCATGTGTGATATTTTTATGCTTTGATTTAGAATTATAGATGTGAATTTCACTAGAAAGGACCTAGTAATAAACTTTGAAAGTATGAGGGAAATGTGTGATGACTAATTAAAGGATGCATGCAAAACAATGGACTTGCATGTCAAATTTCCCATAGCTAGTGGCCGCCATGACAAGGATTTATGGGCAAAAATCATGTCATGAAACATGTTTGGTAAATGGGTTATGATGGAAAGAATAAAATAAGGGGTATGGAATAAACAATTAATGTTAGTAGATGAGAAACAAAAAAAGTGTCCATCTTCCTCCATAGCTTGGCCGAATGTCCTAAAGGAAGAAAGAAAAATTTTGTTCATCTCTTTTCACTCTCTTGTTGGCCAAAATACTAAGGTTAAGGAAGGAGTTTTGCTTCATACTTGGTTTGGAAGAGGATTAGGAAGAGGTTGGCTAAACTTGCATCAAGATTAAGGTATGTTTGAGGTTCATGCATGTTTTTAGTTGCTAGCTTAATGTTCTTGTTAGCCCATGGTTCAAATCCTTGTTATGTCATGGGAATGAAATTCGCCAAAGTGAATGTGGTGTTAATGCCATTGCATGTTAAATAACAAGCTTGAAAGTGATACATGTGATGGAGGATTGAAGATTCTTAGATTTTCTTTTAGCATTTTTTTGAATGAGATACTAAGTTCTTTGTTTCACCATGACCAAATTGAAATGGTGTGGTGTTGTGGTATTCGCCATGATATATCCATAAGTATAATTCATGCATGTTGCATGGTAAGTAAGATTTAAGCTTTGGAAATGTGTATATATTTGGATATAAGCCACTTGAGAATTGACCCTTGCACCTACATGAATATATGTTTGCACATGATGGATTGGTATGACATATATACTAATTCAAAGTGTATATTTGCTTGTGATGATGTGTTGATTATGAAGTAAATAAGAGATGTGCAATGAATTACGATATGTAATGTGTTAGTAGTAAAATGTATGCTGTTTTTTTTGTGTGGTATTAAGTGTATATTCGCCACATGAGGGTAATTAGTGTGCATGCATTCGGTTTGAGGCAAGCATATTGATGCCTATTCTTGGCTTAGAAAATTGCTAAGAGGAATATTAACTAATGTGTTGAGTTCGATTTATGATTTCGACATATACAACTTTGATGCCTAATGTATATAAGGGCCAAGTACTTTGAACTTCACGTTGATGTTTGAATGTATTGAATTGCTTGTTGTGATGTAAAATGTGCATGACCATTGTGTATTTGAGCTAAAGGATGGCCATATGACCATTTACACTCCTTGTCATATTCGCCATAAGCTATCATGATGAGATTTTAATAAGTTAAATTTGTGTAAATTAGCTCAAGAGCAAAGGGAGCTAAACCGATAAAGGAAGGAAAAGTAGTTGAATAGCCGTCGAAATCGCTCGACAACATCCAAGGTAAGTCTTCGAGTGATGACCCTACTTGAATTATATCAAAATTATGCTCCTTGTTTGTGTGGCCATTGAGCCGAAATAGTAAAGGTTGATAGATATTTTGTGTTAGAGCTTTAGTAATCTAAAATGAACTATGGACGTGTCTTGAATATTGATATATATGTAAGTGAACATTGGAATATATCCGGCTAAGACCAAGGCATTCGTAAGTTGATATATCCGGCTAAGACCAAGGCATTCGGAGTTGATATATCCGGCTAAGACCAAGGCATTCGTGAAGTTGATATATCCGGCTAAGACCAAGGCATTCGTCGAAGTTGATATATCCGGCTAAGACCAAGGCCTTTGTGCAAGTCACCAACCGGTTATGACCAAGGCAATCGTCTGAGTCGCTATATCCGTTAAATCCGAAAGTATGTGATTCGAAGTGAGCAATCTTGCTGTGAAAATTTCAGCTTATACACTTGTGAAAATTCCAGCAATGAGGTATGTTTGTATGTGCTTGTACTAATTGAATTCTTACAAGTAAGTATGCGCTAAGTTGATAAACGAGCTACGGCCTTGGGCTAAGTTGTTCTTTTGTGTATGAATATAAGGTCGGTGATGTGAAATAAGTATGAGTATGGGAATGTGAATTAGTAAAGTGGTTTAATTAGCCATGTGAATAAAATACCTTAGTCAAAGCTGATTTCATTGCTTGAGACTTACTAAGCATTAAAATGCTTACCCTGCTGTTTGGCTCTGTTTTATAGGTTTCGCTCGTTAGCTATCGGATTCGGGATCAAAGAAGTCAAGTCATCCACACTATTGAAGCCCCATTTTGGTACAAATTTTGGTTGAACTTTGAAATGGCATGTATAGGACCATCCTTTGTTGAAGGTCATGTACCTTCCGGTTTGTAAACTTGGATAGCCATGCAAAATGGCTTATATACGCTTTTAGCATAGAACTATAATCGTTTGTATGTTGACCCTTATGAGGTATGGAATTATTTTGAAACGATTAGCCATTGGAATGGTTAATCATGATCACGCTTTGTGCTATGTATGTAAAAGGGCCAATTGAATCATGGAAAGTATGAAATAGGTAAAGCCTACTAAAGGCAGATGCTGACAGCAGCAGTGACGTGGATGTGAAAATCACTAAAATAGTAGGAATGGTATTAAATAGCAAATAAATTATGTAAGTGTACCTTGATGAATCTACTTTCATATGGAAGAAACGAAATGGTCATATGAGTTATAAGTTAACAGATTTTAAAGTTCTTGTGAAATAGGGCCAGAACGGTTTCTGGATCCCCTGTTCCAACTTTGGAAAATCATTGTAAATTAACCAGAGATAATTAGGAGTCATTCCATATATGTGTAGATTCCTCTCTGAGTCTAGTTTCTATAGAAACAAACGGCATTAGTATTGAAGCCCTGTACAGGAGATATCCGATTCGTAACGCACAAAGGTCAGTGTAGTCGATCCCTACAACAGGCGAGACTTTAACTAATAAACTGTACTAATTGGCTCGACCAAAATTCTAGAAAAAAATATGTAGATGGACATATGAGTCTAGTTTCAGGAAAAATTTACGGAACTGATTTTCGAGTTGTAAAACTCAAGTTATGAATTTTGGAGCGACTAGTACTCAGATTGGCAGCTTGTCTGAAAATTGTCAATAAGTGGGTTGAAGTCATTAACACCTCGCGTTCGACTCCCGTGACGGTCTCGGGTTCGGGTGTTACAATTTTATTGGTATCAGAGCTACGGTTTAGTCGATTCTAGGACTACTGTAATGCGTTTGGGGTCTAGCTATACATGCCATTTATGTGATTATATGATAGTGTGGTGATTTCACGTTTGAACTTGTGTTTATTTATAGTAATGGATCCCGATCCCAACCGAAGCGATAGCTGATGATGTGGAGAGTGTGGCGCTGCTCCCGCATCAAGGGACAGCGCCGGACTCTCAACCTGTTGCTAGTAATCCGAATGACGAGGCTAGACAAGCCTTTTATAGCGTGATGAATGATTGGTTCAACCAATACATTCGAACTAATACGGTACTTCCACAACCTCCATTCCCAACAAACACACCGCACCTACAATGCCTCCTGAATTGACCAAATAAGGTCGAATAAGCCCCAGTTGATAGAATCCGAAAACATGGGGCTACTGAATTTAAAGCTACGGATAGTGATGATGCCGAGCAAGTAATTTTGGTTGGACAACACGATCCGGATTTTCGATGAGCTATCTTGTACACCGATGAATGCCTAAAGTGTACCATCTCCTTGCTACGTGATTACGCCTACTATTGGTGGAGTACTCGACTACATTGTGCCCGAACAAGTAACGAGGAGTTCTTCCAAACCGAGTTTGGAAAAAGTATATCGATCGTAGATTTATGGACCAAAAGCGAAAGGAATTTCTCGAACTTAAACAAGGTTCCATGTGGATTCGACTATGAGCGAAAATTCGTGAGGCTTAGCCGATCGCGAGAATGCATTTCTTGAAGGCGTGATGTGTAAACGCTCAAGATGGATGAATGATGAGATAAAGGCTGTATGTTGGCATTTTGGAAATCCGAAGTTTGTGACTCTCGTCGAGCGAGCGTGCAAAGCCGAGGAGTTTAGTATGGAGAAAAGGAAAGCGGGAACAAGGGAGTTTCAGTAAGAGGTATTCGGGAAGCCCTTCCAACTCATCAAAGAAACTTAGAGATGGCTTAGGCCGATCTAGAGACACTTCGGGCTTTTCTAGGCGAGATCGCGATCGACCCTGACCACGAATCACTTGATCGCCGATGGTGGAATGATCGACGAGAGGACAGTGCGATATTTGGCAAATGGCATTTTAGGTTAGATTCCGTGACCGCTCTGTTACAAGTGTGGATCGGTTGACCACTTCATTAAAGATTGCCCGAGGTTGTTCGAACAGAATGTAGATCGATGGGAACCGGTACTACCAGCCGAGGTAGACCATCCGGAAATACGGCAAGGCTAGTGGTGGTCGAGAGGATCTAGAGATCTTCGACCGATCCAGGCTCGCCTTCACTAGGACTTATGCTATCGCCGAGGATGCCTCCTCGCCGGATGTTATTACGGTACTTTCACTCTCTTTGATACTAATGTGATTGCTTTGATTGACCCCGGTTCTACTCATTCTTATATATGCGAAACCTTAGCATCCATAAGACTTTGCCTATTGAGTCTCTGAGTTGTAATTGGTGTCAAATCCTTTGGGTCGTTATGTGCTGGTCGACAAAGTGTGTAAGAAATGCCCCTAGTAATTGAGGTACCTTTTCCGGACTTGATGCTTTTGCCGTTCGATGAATTTGATGTTATTCTTGGGTTGGATTGGTTGACCGTGTGATGGGTTGTGAATTCAAAAAAAGACTATTGATTTGAGATCCAAAAACGAGATGATCCGAGTTGAGTCCAACTTGAAGGGTTGCCCTTGTAATATCATCAATGTTGGCCCGAAAATATGTAAGAAAGGGTGTGAAGCATTTATGCGATGTTTGATGATAAGGAGTTAGGAATAGAACCCAAATTGAGGTGGTTTGTGAATACCGGACGTTTTTCCAAAAATTGCGGGTTTGCCACTGTTCGGAGATAGAGTTTGGCATTGAGCTTGTACCGGGACCACACCGATTTCGATCCCATATCGATGGCACCAACGGAATTAAAGGAGTTAAAGCTCGTTGCAAGAGTTGATGGATAGAGGTTTTGCTCTTTGGTTTTTCACCTTGGGGTGCACCGGTGTTGTTTGTAAAAAGAAGGGCGGAACCATGAGGTTGTGCATCGACTATCGCGCAATAAAGTGACAATAAAGAACAAGTATCCGTTACCCGACGATGATTTGTTCGATCAATAAGGACCTCGGTGTTCTCAAAAATAGATTTGAGATCGGGCTATTATCATTCTTAATCCGAGATTCACATACCCAAAACCGCCTTGAACGAGATATGGTCACTCGAGTTCTTAGTGATGCCGTTTGGGCTCACTAATGCCCTCGGTATTTATGGATTTGATGAATCGGATCTTGGATCATATTTGGATCGGTTCGTAGTTGTGTTCATCGGACATCTTGGTCTATTCGAGAATGAGACCAAACATGGAACACCGAGATTAGTGTTGCAAATTTTAGGGATAAGCGGTTATATGCTAAGTTTAGCAAGTGTGAGTTCGGTTAAGAGAGGTTAGCTTTTGGGTCACGTGGTATCGCGGGTATTAGTCGACCCAAGCAAAATTTCAATACATTTTCGGAAACCTCCAAGAAATATTCGAGGTTCGGAGTTTTGGGACTTGCCTTACTTACCGCGGTTTGTAAAAGGATTCTCGATGATAGCCACACCCATGATCCCCTTAAAAGATGTCAAGTTTGAATGGACGGAAAAGTGTCGAAAAGTTTTGACCAATTGAAAACTCATTTGATAAGCTCCGATTAAAATGGAATCGGCAAAGAGTTTGTCATCTATAGTGGCGCCCCCTACTTGGGTTAGGTTTGGTTTGATGCAAGAAGGTCGATTGGGCCTATCGCCGAGACAATTAAAGCCACATGAGAAAAATTATCCACCCATGATCTCGAATTGGGCCATCGATTCCTTTAAAAGATTGGCGACATTACTTATTTGGTGAGAAGTATTGGATCACAAAAGTCTCAAATATTTGATGACTCAAAGAGACTTAAATCTAAAAGCGTTGGCTCGAGTTTAAAGGATTATAGCGGTCATTGACTATCACCCGGGAAAGGCTAATGTGGTTGCGGATGCCTTAATAAAATCCCTTTTTTTTTACGATGAATGTACACTTGTTCTTACCCGACAATGTGTTAGTAGCCAATTAACCAAACCATTGTTGACTCATCAAATTCGTGAAGCTCAAAGTTGATGAGGAGTTGGTGCAAAAGGGCTGAGTTGTTAACAAGGAATCGGAGTTTCAAATTGATGATGGCGATTGTTTGAGGTTCAAAGCTTTGTGTGTTCCAAAAATTGAACTTATTTGATAATTAACGGTTTCATTGTGCCGAATGGCAATCCACCGGGAAGTCGAAGATGTACAATGAGTTGAAACGCCGGTTTTGGTGGCATGGTATGAAACGAGACATCTCGACTTTGTTGCAAGATGTTTAATATGTCAAATGAAAGGGCAAAGTGCCTTAGGTTACTTGAAATCACGATAAAGTGGAAATGGGATCGAGTCACAATGGACTTTTGTCCGAAGCCGTTGTCGCAAGTAAGAAGGATGCAATTTGGGTTATTATTGATAGGCCGATTAAGTCGGCTCACTTTATCCCCGTATGGATTTTCATTGGATAAACTAAATGAATTTATGCTTTCTCGGTTATGAGATTACCGGGTCCGGAATTTTGTGTGGGATAGAGATCCGGGGTTCACCTCGCGATTTTGGAAGAAATTACAAGGCATTGGGCACCAAGTTGCATTTAACCGCCTTTCACCCCCAAACCGATGGTCAATCCGGGAAAGAGATAACTTGGGATATGTTGAGATGTTGCATCCTCGAGTTCGTGGTTCGTGGGAACGGCCTACCTTTGATTGAATTGCAACAACAATAGTTTTCAATCAAGTATTAAGATGGCGCCTTACGAGGCTTTTATGGGTAAATGCCGTACACCATTGTTTTGGACCGATGGGAGAACAAAATTTTTGGAGTGGATTTGATTAAAGATCTTTGAAGTAAAAGTAATCCGTGAAAATCAAGATAGCCCCGATCGTAAATCGGCGGTTTGAAACGAAAGGACATTGAGTATCGGTGGGAGATAAAGTGTTTCTTAAAGTTTACGGGAAAAAGATACTCGATTCCTAGTAAGGGCAAGTTGAGCCAGATTCATTGGGCTTTAAATCTCCGAACGAGTTGGCCCAGCCGTATCGTTTGATCTTGCCCCTAACTTGAAAAGATTCCAAACGCTTCCATGTTTCAATGCTTACGCTATAGATCTGATCCACGTAATTAGTCCATCGAGGTTGAAATTCAAGCCGTATGAGTTATGAAGAAGAAATTAATCCTAGCTCGTGAAATGAAAGAGTTCGAAACAAAAGGGTTCCGCTAGTGAAAGTGTTATGGCTCAAACACGGATAGAAGAAGCTACTTGGGAACCCGAGAACTCTATGAAAGAGCAATATCCAAACCTATTTTGGTAAGATTTTGGGACGAAAATTTCTAAAGTGGGGAGAGTTGTAACCCAAAACGACCCTAGTCGAAATGTGGTTTCGGGACCACAAAACCAAGGCATAAAAATAATTTAATATTTATTTTATTGCCTATAATGTGTGTTAACTCATGTGGATATTTTTATGCTTTGATTTAGAATTATAGATGTGAATTTCACTAGAAAGGACCTAGTAATAAACTTTGAAAGTATGAGGGAAATGTGTGATGACTAATTAAAGGATGCATGCAAAACAATGGACTTGCATGTCAAATTTCCCCCATAGTTAGTGGGCCATGACAAGGATTTATGGGCAAAAATCATGTCATGAAACATGTTTGGTAAATGGGTTATGATGGAAAGAATAAAATAAGGGTATGGAATAAACAATTAATGTTAGTAGATGAGAAACAAAAAAAAGTGTCCATCTTCCTCCATATTGGCCGAATGTCCTAAAGGAAGAAAGAAAAATTTTTGTTCATCTCTTTTCACTCTCTTGTTTAAAAATACTAAGGTTAAGGAAGGAGTTTTGCTTCATACTTGGTTTGGAAGAGGATTAGGAAGAGGTTGGCTAAACTTGCATCAAGATTAAGGTATGTTTGAGGTTCATGCATGTTTTTAGTTGCTAGCTTAATGTTCTTGTTAGCCCATGGTTCAAATCCTTGTTATGTCATGGGAATGAAATTGGCCAAAGTGAATGTGGTGTTAATGCCATTGCATGTTAAATAAAAGCTTGAAAGTGATACATGTGATGGAGGATTGAAGATTCTTAGATTTTCTTTTAGCATTTTTTTTGAATGAGATACTAAGTTCTTTGTTTCACCATGACCAAATTGAAATGGTGTGGTGTTGTGGTATTTGATATATCCATAAGTATAATTCATGCATGTTGCATGGTAAGTAAGATTTAAGCTTTGGAAATGTGTATATATTTGGATATAAGCCACTTGAGAATTCCCTTGCACCTACATGAATATATGTTTGCACATGATGGATTGGTTACATATATACTAATTCAAAGTGTATATTTGCTTGTGATGATGTGTTTGAAGTAAATAAGAGATGTGCAATGAATTACGATATGTAATGTGTTAGTAGTAAAATGTATGCTGTTTTTTTTGTGTGGTATTAAGTGTATATTTCCCACATGAGGGAATTAGTGTGCATTGTTTGAGGCAAGGTATTGATGCCTATTCTTGGCTTAGAAAATTTAAGAAGGAATATTAACTAATGTGTTGAGTTCGATTTATGATTTCGTAATATACAACTTTGATGCCTAATGTATATAAGGGCCAAACGAACTTAATTGATTTTGAATTATTGAATTGCTTGTTGTGATGTAAAATGTGCATGACCATTGTGTATTTGAGCAAAGGATGGTATGACCATTTAATTTTTCCATATTTTAATAAGCTATCATGATGAGATTTTAATAAGTTAAATTTGTGTAAATTAGCTCAAGAGCAAAGGGGCTAAATCCGATAAAGGGAAGGAAAAAGTAGTTGAATACCAAATTTAAACCCGACAACATCCAAGGTAAGTCTTGATGATGACCCTACTTTTATATCAAAATTATGCTCCTTGTTTGTGTGGCCATTGAGCCAAATAGTAAAGGTTGATAGATATTTTGTGTTAGAGCTTTAAGTGAAAATGAACTATGGGCGTGTCTTGAATATTGATATATATTAAGTGAACATTGGAAATATATCCGGGCTAAGACCAAGGCATTAAATTTGAAGGATATATGGCTAAGACCAAGGCATTCATGCAGTTGATATATTAAGGGCCAAGGCATTTGAGTTGATATATCCGGGCTAAGAAAAGGCATTTAAATGGAAGTTGATATATCCGGAAGAAATTTGTGAATCCCAAGGGTTATGACCAAGGCAATCGTTTGAAGATATCCTTAAAACCCAAAGTATGTGATTAAGGGAAGGGAAAATTTCAGCATACACTTGTGAAAATTCCAGCAATGAGGTATGTTTGTTGCTTGTACTAATTGAATTTTACAAGTAAGTATCGCTAAGTTGATAAACGAGCTACGGGCTAAGTTGTTTTTTGTGTATGAATATAAATTCGGTGATGTGAAATAAGTATGAGTTGGGAATGTGAATTAGTAAAGTGGTTTAATTAGCCATGTGAATAAAATACCTTAGTCAAAGCTGATTTCATTGCTTGAGACTTACTAAGCATTAAAATGCTTACCCGTTGCTTTTTGGCTCTCTTTTTATAGGTTTTTTCGTTAGCTATCGGATTCGGGATCAAAGAAGTGGTCATCCACACTATTGAAGCCCCATTTTGGTACAAATTTTGGTTGTTTTGAAATGGCATGTATAGGACCATCCTTTGTTGAAGGTCATGTACCTTCCGGTTTGTGTAAACTTGGATAGCCATGCGAAAATGGCTTATATTGTTTTAGCATAGAACTATAATCGTTTGTATGTTGACCCTTATGAGGTATGGAATTATTTTGGCGATTAGCCATTGGAATGGTTAATCATGATCACGCTTTGTGCTTTATGTAAAAAGGGCCAATTGAATCATGGAAAGTATGAAATAGGTAAAGCCTACTAAAGGCAGATGCTGAACAGCAGTGACGTGGATGTGAAAAATCACTAAAAATAGTAGGAATGGTATTAAATAGCAAATAAATTATGTAAGTGTACCTTGATGAATCTACTTTCATATGGAAGAAACGAAATGGTCATATGAGTTATAAGTTAACAGATTTTAAAGTTCTTGTGAAATAGGGAGAACGGTTTCTGGATCCCCTGTTCCAACTTTGGAAAATCATTGTAAATTAACCAGAGATAATTAGGAGTCATTCCATATATTGTAGATTCCTCTCTGAGTCTAGTTTCTATAGAAACAAACGGCATTAGTATTGAAGCCCTGTACAGGAGATATCCGATTCGTAACGCACAAAGGTCAGTGTAGTCGATCCCTACAACAGGCGAGACTTTAACTAATAAACTGTACTAATTGGCTCGACCAAAATTCTAGAAAAAAATATGTAGATGGACATATGAGTCTAGTTTCAAAAAAAGGAACTGATTTTCGAGTTGTAAAACTCAAGTTATGAATTTTGGGCGACTAGTACTCAGATTGGCAGCTTGTCTGAAAATTGTCAATAAGTGGGTTGAAGTTCAAACACCTCGCCTTCGACTCGGCGGTCTCGGTTCGGTTGTTACATTTTAGAAGCAGCCTCTACTGCATGTTTTTGATCAACCGATCTCCATCCGTTGCCATTGAGAAAAGACTCCACAAGAGGTATTGGTAATCCCCTTAATTATTTCCGAAAAGATTTTTGGGTGTCTATTATGTTGATAATGGAAAATTGGAACCGAGATCCATTAAATCGTTTTTTGGTTATAAAGCTGGTGTAAAAGGCTATAAGTTATGGTGTCCTGAAAATAGAAAAGTTGTGATTAGCAAGATGTTTTTTTTGAAACATGCTACCTAACTTATCTCTTAAAGACTCTTCCAATAAAGAAAACCAAAAGGGTGGAGCATCGATTAATACAGAATCAACTCCTCAAGCCGGTAAAAAATTGAGAATAGAGTTGCTTTTAAAATACTCTATCGCCAAAAACAGGACAAGAAGAGAAATTAAACCTCCAAAGAAGTATGCCGAGGTTGATCTAGGTTATTTTAAAGTGGTGAAAGATTAATCAAGAGCCATTTAATTATTGAGGCGATTAATGTGAAGACTCGGAAAAAGTGGATGTTTGCTATAAGAGGAGATGGAATCACTCCACAAAAATAGAACATGGGATCTTGTAAAACTTCCTAAAGGTAAAAAGGGTGTTTAAAAAAAGAAAGGACTCGGGGAGTTGAAGAACCCAAAAAGCAAGGCTTGTTGCAAAGGGTTCAACAAATTCCGGGAGTGGACTTCCGGATGTGTTTTCCGGTTGTTAAGCATAGTTCGATTCGAGCTTTGCTTGGTATTGTTGCCATGCATGATTTGGAGCTTGATAGATGTAAAACCATTTTTGCATGGAGAACTTGAGGAAGATATTTACATGCAACAACCAGAGGGTTTTATAGTCTCGAAAAAAGAGGACTATGTTTTTGCTTGAAAAGTCCCTTTACGGTTTGAAAACCACCAAAGACGGGTACAAGAGGTTTGATTCCTTTATGACTTCTCATGATTTCAAAAAAGTAGTTTTGACTTGTGTCTACTTTAAGAAAAACAATGATGGTTTTTTGTATTCTACTTTTTATTTGATGACATGTTGATAGTAGCAAAAGATAAAAGAGATAAGAAAGGTTAAAGCCCAACTAAGTGAAGAATTTGAGATGAAAGATTTAGGACCCAAAGAAGATACTTGGTATGGAGATTCTC
>NW_026440641.1:0-14643 GCF_025698485.1 Gossypium arboreum
TTCTTTTTGGTACATCCGTGACAAATTGCCTGAGACGCTTTTCTTCAATGAGGTTCATTGATCATATCGAGCTTGTACCCATTCTGCTTCTTCTAACTTTGATTCCATTAGGACTCGTAGAGAGGGATCTCAACCTCGATAGGTAGCACGCTTTCATTCTATAAACCGAGAAAAGGAGTTGCTCCGTAGATGTTAATCAGTGTGCAATATGCAAACAAAGCAAATGGAAGCTTCTCGTGCCAATCTTTAAACGTCTGATCATTTTCCCAATGATCCTCTTAATATTTTTATTGGTGCTTCATCAGATCCGTTCATCTTTAGGCGATAGGCGAGGAGTTATGATGCTTTATTTGGAATTGCTCGCATACTTCCTTCATCATCTTGTTATTCAGATTCATGGCGTTATCTGAAATGATTCTTTCAGGCAAACCATATTGACAAATGATTTTCCTTCTTCAAAAACCTGCAAACTGCAGTCTTGGTCACATTGGCAAACGAAGTGGCTTCTATCCATTTTGTGAAGTAATCAATGACCACAAAAATGAATCGATGTCCATTAGAAGCTTTCGGGAAAATAGGCCCTATGACATCCATGCCCCACATAGAAAAAGGCCACGGAGAAGTCATGCGTGAAGGGCGAAGGGGCTACATGAATTTTATCGCCGTAGATTTGACATTTGTGGCATTTTCGCAAAACTAATGCGTCGCTTTCCATCGCAACCAAGAGTAACCGAGTCTCATAGACTTTCGCCATAGTGAAACCATTGGCATGCGTCCCATAAATTCCCTCATAGACGTCTTCAAGTATTTTCTAGCCTCAAAGATCTACGCATCTCAAGAGCACCTGATCTTTTCCTCTTTTGTCAGGATGTCCCCATCAAGAACAAATCCACGCCATTCTTCGATTGTTCTTTTGTCATTCTCGTTTGCTTGTTCGGATACTTTTGATTCTTGATATATTCTAAGATATCATGGAACCATGACCGTCCGTCGGCTCCTTTTCAATGCTAAAACAATGGCGAGGGACTTCGATATACTCATTTGAAGAGGCATTATTTCGGTTCCGTTTGCTTTGAACATTGAAGCCAAGGTGGCGGGGCATCACCAATTGGTTTTCTTCTTCGGAAGTAATGAAAAGTTATTTCTTTGAATTCTTTGATCAATTCAGCTACTAAATCACTGACTTAATCAATTTGGCTACTAAATATACACTAATATAATAATAGTTATAATAATACTAGCAATAGTAATAATTTATAATAATAATATATACACAATATGGTATTTAAAATATATATATGTATATATAATAGTATTTAAGAATATATACATAAGAAATATATAACTAATGGCATTAAAAATATATACATAATATATATAAAATACCTAAAAAAAGGGGAAAGAAGAGAGAAGGAGGGAAAAGGATCCAAGGGGCAGTTCATGGTCGATCGTCGCGCCAGTTGCATTGCCACCGCCACGCAGTGGCGGAAAAGGTAAAATCAATATATGTATATATAAAGAAAGAAAAAAAATAACACAAAAAAGAAAGAAAAAAAAAGATTCGAAAGAAGAGGAAAAAAGAAAAAAAATGCAACCTTTTTATTGATGTTTTTTTTGTGTTCAAAATTTGAAGGGATTTTTGTGTTTTTTCCTTTTTCAATCTTTGTAAAATCCCCTCCTCTCTTTTTTTCTTACATGATTTTTGAATGGCTTTTTATAGCCATTTTTTACATGATTTTCTATTATTTCTTTTTCTATTTTGTAAGTGGTGGTGGTAGATAATGGATATCAAAAATGGGAGGAAAAATGGGGCAAGTGGGAAAGTGGTTAGGTGGCTAGGTGGCTAGGGTTTTTTTAGTTTTTTTTTTGGGGTTAGGTTTTTCTTTTTTTTCTTTTTTTTTTGGGTTAGGTTTTTCTTTTTTTCTTTTTTTTTGGGGGGGTTAGGTTTTTTTTTGGAGGAGGCTTAATGGGCTTTTGAATTGGGTTTAATATTTAGGTTTTGTAATGGGTTTGGGTAGATGTAAATGGGTCATGAGTTAAGAGTTTTAGTGGGTTTAGAGGTTTGGTTCGGTTTTGATAAAATCGGGCCCGGACAATTTGGGCTTCTACATCATCAAGATATAATTCCTCCATGTTTAGAAGGAAAAGGCCCATGTTTGATGGAAGATGGCCAGAGAGCTGATTTGTATCCAAAGAAATTATCGTTAAATATTAAATACTTGTGCAGGAATAGAACCAGCAATATTATTAAATGCCAAATTCAAGACTTGTAGATTCTTTAGGTTGCCAATCTCACGTGGTATTATACCTGCCATAAATTTTATCAAACAAAATATTAGACAAATATGGAACTTTTGTCTAATATATGAAACATTTGCTTATATTTTTTAACAGTAGAAAAAATTAAATTAAATTATCTAGCAATGTGTACAATTATCGACAATTAGTGTATCAAATATGAATCAACAATATTTACGGAAAAAATGTTTTATAGAGCTATTGCAAATATTAAAGTACTTCAAGTAATTTCAAATTGAAATTTTTAGGTTTTAAGTTGGAACAAGTTCAAAATATAAAAATAGTGAAGAATTAAATCATAAAGAACAAACATTCATAAGTTTAAGAAAATGAAAATATATATTGTTTTCCTTTTATCTGATTTGATAAATTTAACGTTTTTATTCTTCCAAGAAGATTTAAAAAACCTCAATTGTGTGGCCTCAATTGGGATAAATGCAATTAATTTGGAAATAATTTAATTCTTTCGTATACATTCACCTGTAAAATTGCTATTGGAGCAATTAAACACTATAAGAAGAGTTAAATTCTCAATTTGTTTAGGAATTTCACCTGCAATTATAAAATTCATATATCAAATTTAAAATTCATATCATAGCAAGGATTATAAGAATAAAATTAATGTATAATGACTTATTTAGCTCTCAAAATTTATAAAAGTTTTATTTTAGCCCTTCATTTAATTTTTCATCTCTTTTGTCCTTAAACTTGCCATGTTTGTCAAATTAACCCAAAATGGATCGAAAACTCCCTGTATGCATCGTCAACAATTAATTTTTAAAATTTAAAAATTAAGAAAAATATTTAAAAATTAAAAATAAAATATTAAAAAATTATTTAATTGCTAATGTGTCAAAAGTTAACAAATATTAATTTCTCCATCCATTTTGGACAATTTGATAATCAATACAAGTTTAAAGGTTAAAAGAAGCGGAAAATTAAATAGAGTACTAAAATAAATTTTAGTAAAATTAAAGGGTTAAAAAATCATTATTTCTAAAGTAAATAAATTACCATTGGCAAGGTATTTCACATTATATTGTGTCATACCGCTTCCGAGTCGAGTTGGAAATTAAACAATATTTCTCTCATCATTTTTTCGTAGTTTATTAGTTTATTCTTCAAACTTCTTTTAAAACTTAAATTCATAAAATTTAATAAATAAATTTATATTTTCAATCTCAATGGAAGATTGATCTAAATTTTATATTCATGTACTTAATTTCTTTTCCAAAAAAAAAGAGTATACACTTGAAAAAGCTTTAAAAAATGGTTAGGATATATTACCTTCAAAGTGGTTCCGACCAATGTTGATGTATTGAAGCATACTCAAATTCCCAATTTCTATTGGTAGGCTCCCCTCCATTTGGTTATACGATAAAGATACTTTTGTAGCTTTTTGCACTTGAATAGACTTGCAGGAATTCTACCAGAAAGCAGGTTAAAACTCAAGAACAATTCTTTCAAATTTGGAAGATGATCAAACATATCTTTTGGCATATGATCAGTGAGATTATTGGTGGTGAAATCAATCAATTCTAGCGAATGCAAATCACGTGGAACAGAGGGTATGGAGCCAGAGAGCATATTATCACTTAGATTAATTATTTGCAACGAAGATATATTAAAGATGGAGGAGGGTATTGAACCTGAAATCTGGTTTTCAAACAAATACAAGGCCTCTAGCTTTGACAAATAGCCTAAAGAGAATGGAATAACACCTTTGAAGTTGTTTTGGTACAAAAACAACGTTCGAAGTTCAGTTAATGATCCCAACCATGATGGGATTTCTCCACTGAAGTAGTTGATACCAAAGCTTAAATATTTCAGCCGTTGCAAATTGGATAACTGGACAGGTAATCTGCCATTGAAACTATTGTTTGTGATATAAAGAAGAGAAAGGAATGATAAATTTCCCAAGTGACGTGGAAGGGTGCCTACGAGTCCCAACCCAGAAAGGTTTAGAGCTGTGACTCTACGGTGCTTGGATCCACAACTTACACCAAACCAATTGCAAACAGGGGCAGAGGCTGACCAGCTAGTTGTCAAGACATTTGCAGGATCATGAATAACATGATCTTTTAGTACTAGAAGAGCTGATTGATCTGTAAGTATGGTGGTTAATTTCATAGAGATAGTAGCCATGGAAAAATGGAAGATGATAAGAAGAGCCAAGTTGAGGAAAGTATTCCCCATCTGATTTTGGGTGTTTATCAAGCTACCAACAAAGGCAGAACTGAGATTGCTAGACAGATAATTAATGTTGTAAGTTCTTGCAAGATTGCAGATTCTTTTAATGTGATTTAGGTAGAAACTACTGAATTTATTATAGGATGTGATAATATGATTATGTAATTATTGCTTAAAAAACTTCTTTCTAAATTTCATTTTTTTCTTAAGAAATTACAATATTAAAATTTACATAGAAATAATATATAGTATTCTAATTTAATTGCACTCGTACTAAGATTACAAGTTTTTTATTTAATTATTTTAGATTACTGAAATTATTAGACAACATGAATATAAAATTATATGATAACTTTTTTTATCAAATACGAAGTACATATAGTGACAACCGAGCAGTCACTTCGAAGAAAATAAACAACCTTACCGCTTGCTTAACTAGCGGTAGCTAAACACTAATTAATTTGTGTTTCAATTGACTAACAGAATTTTCAACAATAAAGATATCGACTAATAGTTAAAATAAACCATGAAATTTCTTAGAACATTCAATGAAGTTGAAAGATTTTATTTTTATTTTTATTGTTTTAGAACAATAATTTATCTAGTCTTCTAACTTTACAAAAAAAAAAATTTTCATTTTTTAGTCCTTTAAACCTCGTTGTTTGTCAAATTACCCCAAAAATGAATGAAAAATTAAATTTATTAACTTTGCTGGCTTAAATAATATTAAATTTATGAAAAATTAAAAAATAAAAATAAATTTTTAAAATAATTAATTGTTAACGATTACGTGATAATCTACTTGCATGTCACATCATAAAGTAAGAATATAAAATAAAATAAATTTTCATTATAAAATTGGAGAGTCAAAAATCATTATACTTTTTTTCTTGTCCTATCAATACCCTCGACAACACCGACACCATAAAGTAAGAATATAAAGTATGGCTCACTTTCGACAATGGAATAAAACAAGTATAATTTGACAATTTTTAAATGTATTATTTCAGTTTCTATTATTTTTCACTTTAATCCTTAAATTTTTTATCCCGATCAATACTAAAAAATTCTTTTAGGTGACCAAAATAAAGTGTAAACTTGATGTGACATGTATAGTCAATCATCGTTAAAGATTTAATGTTTGGGTGATTAAAATGAAAATACCTTAAAAGTTAGATGACAATGTACGAGCTTAAATTTGCCGCCCTTAGAGAATCCAGAACAATAACAAAACCCAAAATTTAAAAGTTCCAAACTATAACCCAATTACAAGCCCGATCACCCAAACCCTAATGGCCCAATTAACCTAAAACGTATCACTAAACAGAAACCCTAAGTGGCTTCCAATTTGCACCCTCAGCCACCCCATGTGCCTCCTGAGCAGGCACCTTGCTGATGTCCCCCTCTCGCACCAAAATGGCAAAAAGCCCAAACATTCGCCTTTGACTCCGCCAATCCTACAAAAAGGATAAAGAAGGAAAGCCAAAACGAGACACAATCAGAGAACAAGAACAAAAGCATAAGCAGTAGCAAAGAAGATTTTTCTAATATTTGTAATCGGCTATAAAGCGAAAAGAAGCAAATGTAACAGGGGATCTTTCTTTTGAAATAAAAAAGAGGAAATCGATTTAAGGTTATCACCTTTTTTATTTTTCTTCTTCAAAACTGCATATACATACACTATTTTTATATTCTCCTTTTTTAAAAAAAAGAAAACGCTTAGATATATGTACATATATATATATATATATATATATCGGAAGATAGAAAAGGAAAAAAGACTTACCTTATAAGCCCCAACCACCGTGTGTAGCGGTCAGCGGACTCACATGGAGGAACGATGGGTATGGCGACGGAAGATGGGTTTCTCCTGAAACCCTAACGAAGAAAGAGAGAGAGGCCTCAATTTTTTTTTTGAAAATAAAGCGAATGTTTTTTTAATTTTGCTATTATAAAGCTATTAAAAGCGCGTTTTGGGCTTAAACGCCCATAGCCAAAACGACGTCGTTTAGGTGCCATACTCTGAAATTTGACCCACCCTTTAAAGGATCTGTATTTTTTTATTTTGGGTTATTTACCGTTGTAACACCCCAACTGGCCTGGAAGTTTGGCTCGAATGCATGTCATATTGAAGTGTTTTTAAAACCATGTTTCCATTAAAACCTTTCTTAATAATTAAAACTTATACCCTTTTTAAACCTTGTTAGAAAACCTCAGCCGAATAACATTCTTAACAACTTTGTAAAAATCTTGGCGATTCTATGAAACTTACTTTAAAAACAATTGAGATTCGTGATGTTTTGAATAACGATAGTTGCTTTGGAAAACCGTGTTCTAATACTAGCAATTATAAGAACAATAAATAAAATTCCAAATTTGAAATCGAAAATTACAATGGCTTTACTACAACCCACATAAAAACATTTAAAAGTAATAATCAAAACGTAACATAAGCATTGTGTGTGGCTTCCTCCGAGCCCCTCGCACTCGATCCATCTAAGTGAAATTACCCGAAAGGTTAATAAACAGGTGAGTTTACAAAACTCAGTGAAATCCCCTACTATAAAAGGAGACACAGTCATATAAAAGAATTAAAAGTGCTGCCCTACTTATATTAGCCAGTTGGGCCTTAGCCCACTATAACAGACATGCAGATGGACCTTAGCCCATTACGAATAAGAAACATTATCGAATTAGAATCAAAATGAGAATGTAACGCCCCAATTTTCGAATCTGTGAATGTTGGCATAGGTTTAATTATGTTAGTGGGCCTCTAAAAGCCCAAACTTAAGATAGAACCCGACAATTTTAGTTAATTTTTGTTCTATAAGAAAAAGGGGGTGAAATTATGAAATAGGACCTATGTGAAAATGTTTGAAAATGCTATAGATTAAATTGAAGTGCCCAATAAATAGGAGTGCAAAATAGGAGGATTTGCATGAGAAACCTCCCATTTTACATGAAGTAGCCAGCCATCATGTTGTTGTAGACAAAATGTACACTTGATATCCATAATTTATGGTACAAATTGATACAAATTGATAAAAGGTTAGGTAAATGTTCCATGATAATAGGTTAGGTAAATGTTTCATGATAATGGGTTAGATAAATGTTTCATGATAATGGGTTAGATAAATGTTTCATGATAAGAATTTCATGTCTTTTGTATTAAAGAATTAAATGGATGAAATATGAAGTTTTATTAAAAGAAAAAGGGTAAAAGAACAAAGTTTTGTCCATCTTTGTTCATCATAGCTGAAAGTTAGAGAGAGAAAGGAGAGGAGAAAGCTCTTGAGTATTCGGTCATTAGGAGGAGGAAAATTGAAGGTAAGTTCTTGGTACCTTGCTTCTATTTTGAGGTTCATGAGTTCTTCTTGATTCTACCTTAACTCTTGAAGTATATTTTGATTTTTAGTTGTGTTGTGAGCATTTAGTCATGAATTAAAATGAAGGAAATGGTTGTTGTTTCATGTTCTTTTGATGAAAAATGGAAGATAGGTGAAGTTGAGCCAAACAAATGAGCATGCATGTGCCTTAGATACTAAGGGGAAAAATCGGCTAACATGTTTTGCTTTAAAATGATGAAATGGAGATTATACTTAAGTAAAATCATAGATATGTGATGATTGATTGGTGATATACATGTTTAAATAACATGCATGCAAGATAGGTGTATGAAAGAGTGATTTGGTAATAAATCTGCTTGGGACAGCAGCAGTAATGTGACTTTGGAAAATCACCATAAATTGTGGGAGATGAATTAGAAGCTGAATAAATTATGTAATTAAAGCTTATTGAGTCTAGTTTCTAATGAAATAAACAAGAACATATTTTGAATTCTGTACAATGAGAAATTTGATTTGAAATGAAGAGTGGTCAGATTAGTCAAACAGTGAAACATGGGAAACTTTAAGAAAAATCTGGTATTGATTGGCCATACCAAAATTCTGAAAATTTTATGGATAGAAGATATATGAGTCTATTTTCATGGAAAATTAACAGCACTTGATTTGGAGTTTCGTAGCTCCAGTTATAAATAATTTAGTGACTGTTTCTCGGAAGACAACTTGCAGTGAAATTATGATTATGTGGTAAACATTGACAAAAATTGTTAATGAGTTGCTTATTGATTTCTTATAAGCTTACTATGATCGTAGGTGTGGTTGGCGAATATTGTAAGGGGTTAATCGTAGTTTGTATTTGAATAGTTAGATTAACGTGTTAGTAATCCAATTGTAGGCGTTCGTATGTGGATCTCGACAAATATCATCAGCAAAGTGTGTAACTAACACCCTCTTTCTTAGTCGGATCGCAAAAGCTAAAAGCCGAAATGCGAAAACCGGTATTTTGTAGATTTGCGAGTGTACGAATGCTAGTGAGGTAAATCGATTAATGTTTTTGGTAAATTGCAAAATTTGGACGCAAAGTGCATGATTTACGTCCCTCGATATTTTTAGGCTTAATGGGCCAAAATTGGATTGATGGGCCAACGGCCCAATTCGGTAAGAACACTCGACGTGATTCTGTTAGTACGTGAAAAGTAGGAATATGCATGAAAAACCCTAAATTAGATAAATTATGAAATACCTTTAAAAGTGGAAAATTTACGCTTTTACCCTAGTAGATAAATTACCAAAATACCCTAAGGTTAAATTGACCTAAATGCATGTTTGATTGTTGTTATTTTGCATGCCATGTTGTTATTATCGATGCATGGGATTGGGATATTGGAGGAAGTCTTGAAAGTGGCTTGTCCACATACTAGAGCTTTGCCTCAATTTATTGTTAAGCTGACAAGCAATGTCAGAAGTGTTAGATTGGGTGGGTTGAGCTATTCCCACATGGAGTGTATGGCTGGTACGGGTGGAGTGTAGTGGTTGGTGGGTTGAGTAGTCTCCCAAATGGGCTTGCATATGTTATTGATGTTGCATGTATTTTGAAATGGGCCTCTGGGCCATCTATTATTCTGAATAAAGTGAGGCCCAATTTATTGTAATTTGAAAAGGGCTCGCCCAGACTCACTTACTGAATAGGCTTAGGCCCAATAGACTTGAGTGACTTGGGCTTTGAATGGGTTTTCCTTACATTGAGTTTCCCCAAACTCACCCCTTTATTTTCATCCACGCAGAAATCCCCAACCATAGTGGGCTTGGAACGTGAGGGAATTGAGCCACCCGTTCGAAAGTTTGATTTTCTTCCGTGAACTGGACATCCTTTTAATTACGTTTGAGGTTTTGGGCTTTTAAATGTAATAAGGCAGCTTATTTATTTTTGTTGGTTTTATATGTTTTATTAAGATAGGTAATATTTATATTTAAGCTTGAAATTGGATAGCTTTAGGCTGCTTTTCAAAAAATGAATTGTTTTGAAAATAACACGAAAACAAGCAAAGCTTCCTAATGAAGATATTTTCCAAAATTAATCACTTTTCCTAAAAGGACTTAATCAAATCGGTTTCCTAGAAATATACATGACGTTAAGGTATGGCAATGGTGGTTTGCATGTCTAGGATTGGATCCGAAGGAGTTTGGTACTTAAGCATCCGATGGACTCACCTCCTCTTTTCCGGTTTCCTACCGGTGCATGACTTCCATTCACTTTAACCTTTAATGAATTAATCTTTTGAACATCAAGTATGATTTTACGGACTTAGAATGAAATTTTTTTACGTTTTTGATGTGGCATGCGGATCCGCCATAACTTCATGGGTTTGGGGTGTTACGAAAATTAGAATCGAATCGGTGTGAAATTAGAATCGAATCGATGTAATGTAATCAAAATCGAATGTGAATGCAATCCTAACCCAATCCACCAGATACACCCGCTACCAACCCTACACTCCATGTGGGGAATAGCTCAACCCACCCATCTACACTCCATCGGTAAAGATTGTTGCTCGGTTATTGTGACGAAGTCACCGATCTGAATATTGTGGCGAGCCACCAGATCGAATAATGTGGCAAAGCCACTTAAAATCGTGGCACAAAGGTAGATAACGTAATAACTTGCACATAGCCATCGGTGGCGGTAATATAAGCGGCGCCGACTTCGGTAAATATGATCGACACGAGTCATCAACAAATATGTTAGGCACATAGCCACGGTAAATCGTTTGACGAAGCCATAGTCAAAATGGCATAAAGCCATATTTAGGTTGGCACGAGCCATCGATAACGGGTTTATAATCGACAAGCCCACAATAATGGCACACGACCTTCGGTAACATGATCGGACTTAGCCATCGATCATACGGATATTGTGAGAGTCACCAGATAAAATATTGTGCGAGCCACCGAACGATATTTGTGGCATAACCACCAGAAACAGATATTTGTGGCATAGCCACCAGAATGGTTCCTCCATCAATATAACCCATATCCCATGCAATAGATATAAATGTCATGGCATACAACATACAAAATCAGAATATCATGCCGATATTTGAATCAAACGATCACAGTCAAGTCATTCATATCACCAACATATATTCACAATCAAATCCGTCAACCATGCAGTCTAAGTTAGTCACTTGCCCACAAGGGCAAAACAATCATTTAACACCCTAAGGGTATCTTGGTAATTCTACCCTACAGGGGAATTTTAGTAATTCTACCCTACAGGGGTATTTCAGTAATTCTACCCTACAAGGGTATTTCGGTAATTCTACCATCAGGGTATTTTAGTAATTCTACCCTACGGGGTATTTCGATAATTCTACCCTACAGGGGTATTTCGGTAATTCTACCATACAGGGGTATTTTTGTAATTCTACCCTATAGGGTATTTCGGTAATTCTACCCTACAGGGGTATTTCGGTAATTCTACCCTACAGGGGTATTTCGGTAATTCTACCCTACAAGGGTATTTCGGTAATTCTACCCTACAAGGGATTTCGATAATTCTACCCTACAGGGGTATTTCAATAACTTTCCTGATCGAGGGTATTTTGGTAATTTTGTAAACCAAGGGTAAAACGGTAATTCTGTAAATCGGGGGTACTTTGGTAAACTAAAGTATTCTAAACAGGGATAACAATACGAATAGGCCTAAAGCCCGTTCTCGGCTCAAATGGGCCCACACACTCGTGTGGCCCTTTTAGCCCAAATCTAGCCAGATATGAGATTCACCTAGCCTAGTTCAATATTTACTACACAATCAAACAACTTATCCAATTGGGCCCGTAGGCCCATTGGGCCCGAAGTGGCCATCCTACAGCTAGAGTAGTGAGAAATACACACCTGATTGGAGACTGGAGTTAATCCACGCTCTGAGCACTCTTAGCCGATGCCCAACCCAAACGAGCACGCCATAAAGCGAAAGGGATCAGCCAAGAAAGGTACCTTTACTCTCCTTATGGTTCCCTCTATTTAAAGCCAGCTTCGCATCCACTCTTGTGGGATCCCTCCATCATTAGAGTTTAAATTCAACACCAACTCTTGCCGCCCCCTGTTGGCAAAATAAATGCTCTTTGCTTGCCATGGGATTCGAACCCATGCCTCCCCTCAAATGCTCCACACGCTACTTGCCACTAAGCCACAAGGCTTTTTATGTCACAACTTCTCCAACAATATTCTTAAGCCTACCTACTACACCCAGGGTTTGATTCACCTTAAACCAAAATTTTTGCTAGAGTCCAGGTTTGAACCCAGGACTTCTCCAACACTTCTCAGCACACTTAACCACTAAAACAAGCCTTCATTAACGAAATTTACATGCACAACAGAATATAATAAGCTGCCTTCAACTGCTCCCATGCTCAAGGCCCAAAACTTCTAGGCCCAAATTTAGAGTGTTACACCCGTGATCCTTCCGCATTTTCGGTTTATTTTAATTTTGTCCCTTTGCTTACTATTTTATTTAATAAATTTGACCCCATGATAGTGTTGAGCTTTCCAATCGAGTCCCTGACCCATCAGCTAACTGGAACACGGACACGTGTCTAAAGTTTGCGTTATTTGTCGAATCGGCCCTCGATAGTTTAAGCGCACTTAATTTTGGTCCTTATTAGTTTTTTTATTTTATAATTTTTACCTTATTTTTAATTCAATTTCAACCTGGTCCTTTGTTTAAATTAATTAATCTATTTATTCATTCATTTATTTATTTACTTTTTAAACAAAGAAAAATTGTTAATATTGTTCCTTTTAGGTTTTTTATATATATTATTTATTATTTATTCTAATCCTTTTTATGTATAATGTATTTTAAATTATTATCAATTTGAAATATGTTATATATATCATTTGTTCTAAACTATTATACATGTTACCTATTTTGAAATTTCCTTTTATATCTTTTTATTTTAAACTATATATATATATATATATATATATATATATATGTCTATTTTAAATTTCACATATAATTTAATGATATTGTTTTATAGGTTAACTATTTTTCCTTATCGTTTATTGTAAATCTTTTATTATTTATTTTGAGATTTCTTACATTGCTCATATTTAGACATTTTGCTCCATCATTATTATTACGTATATATTTTAATATGTGTTTATTTACTTATTTATTATTTCTTATGTATACGTTATTTTATTATTTTTATTCTTTTATTACTATTCTTACTAATGTATTATTATTATTCTTATATTCAACTTTATTATTATTATATTATTACTATTACTATCATCTTATTATTAAACTAGTTAATCTTATATTGGTTTTGTCACATTATATATTGTCTTTTTGTATTTATTTACATCATTATTGCTATTACTATTACTATTACTATTACTATTACTATTACTATTATTATTATTATTATTATTATTATTATTATTATTATTATTATTATTATTATTATTATTATTCTTGAGTAACATATACTTTACATGATTATCAATGTTAAATATTTTACGTATGTTATTTCTTTTAAACTATTATACGAAGTTATTTATTTTGAGATTTTATATACGTGTAGTATTTTAAATTATTATGTGAATATACATATATTGTTCATTTTAAATTTCTTATATGTTATTTAGTTATATTGTTTTATATGGTGATTGTATTAAATTCTCTTTATTATTTATTATAAACCTTTCTACTATTATTAATTTTAAAATTTCACATGTTATTTATATTAAACTTTTGTATATATCTTTTATATGTTAATGATTTTAAATTCTTTTATTATTATTTGTTTTGAACTTCCTATATATGTTACTTATTTTAAATTTTTTATCTTAAAATTTTACTTTGGATCATATTTATATATAAATTTTCATTTAAACTATTTTTGTGTATTATTTATTTTAAAATTTTCATTTATACATTATTTATTTTAAGCTCTTTTATGTGTATTTGAAAGGACTCTTTTTTATTTTACTTTATGTATTATTTATCTTAATTTATTTGACGTATTATTTATTTGAAATTTGCTTTATAAACTATTTATTTTAAATTGATTTATACTTTATTTTTAAAATGTACATATTATATATTTATCTTGAATCATTTTCTATTACTCATTTTAAATTTCTTCCATAAGTCATTTCTTTAAAATTTATATTATTTCATGTCAAATGGTTACATATAGCTCTAATTTAAATTGTTTTGCACTCTATTGGTTTTAAGTTGTCACATATATTGTCTTAAGTCATTTTCATGTTGGCTATCTTAATTTGTTCCATGTATTATTTCCTTCATCATATTTTACAAGTGTTTCTTAGTTTCTTTTTATTTCGCCTTTGTGTTTATTTATTTTAATCATTTATTAATTTAGATTTCATCGTTGTTATCCTCGTTGTTCTTATTATTGTTATTATTATTTTTGTGTCATTGTCTTATGTCAATTATTTATTGTTTGATTGTTCGTATCAATAGTTAAAAATCAAGTGATCATTGTGAATTGTTTTCTTATTAGTATATTCATATTCTCATTACTTATCAACATAATAATCTCATTCGCATATCACCATTCCAAATCAAATACACATCATTTTAAATTTCATATTTGCTATTATTTCATAAAAGAAAAATCTCTAATAAAGGCAATATTCCGTGTTCGGAAATTGAGAGATCGTGCCCTAACTTACTAGTTTTCGATTTTTCTCGTTTAACCTAAATAACAACATATTCTTTTAAATCACAACACGAGTTTTAAAACGCTTACTCTCGAGATTTGAGGTGTTGTACCCT